>NW_018165530.1:519833-528049 GCF_001263595.1 Phalaenopsis equestris
ACAACATCTAGAAGCAAGTCTCAAACCTTTTAATTTGAGAATATCATCACAAGGAATGATAACATGGAAAATCCGCCAAGCCAAAAAAGGCATAGATGGAGTTAACGCCCAACTCAACACACCCTCCCCCCATGGGAGCATCTGGAAATTATGAAGAGAGGAGTATAAAGACTTAGTAATGGAATGATTTAAAGGAGTTTTCATTTTCAGAGTGTCATGCAGTTGCTGATCAAAGGGAATAGTGGAAATAAAGTTTGCTCCCTCCGTCCCCAGAATGTTTATTAATAAAGGAATGTTCCAATGTCCATCCACCCAAGCATCCGACACCTTAAGGTTGGTGAGACTGAAGTCTCTCAGCTCAAGCACAACATGGGACCAACAATCATGCCAGAAAGAAATACTACCATCACCCAACTCCCAGTAAAGGTAGTTCTTGGCCCAATCTCTAATAAGAAGCAACCTCTTCCACATAGTAGAATCACCTAATCGCCACCTGGCCAAAGAAGGAAGGGAGGACCGACAGTATCTCCCATGCATGAACTTAGCCCACAAAGAATCCCCTTTCCTTAGATTGAACCATTATTTAAAAACATTTATTTCAGCAATGTGATGCAGAGATTTGAAACCCAAACCTCCAGCGTAAAGAGGTTTACAAACATCCTTCCAAGAGAGCCATCTCCGGCCAGAATGATTTCCCAGCCAAAGGAACTTATTGAAACATCTTTCCAGATTTAAAAGAGTGCTTTTCTTAGGCTCGAGGACTTGGAGAGTGTACAAATGAAGAGAATGAAGAATGCTCCTGAGCAAAGTGATTCTTCCCCCAAAGGAGAAAGTTATTTTTCCAATCCATAATCCTTTTCTACACATTTTCCACAATATCATCAAACTGAATACGCCTCTTTCTGCAGATACACCCCCAAATATTTAGTGGAAACTGAGAAAAAGAAAAACCTGAAAAATTAGCAATCTAGGAAACATTAGCACGATTAACCATATCTGCCATATAAATATGACATTTGCTAGCATTAAAGAGGAGCCCTGAAATGGATTGAAAATCGGCCAATAAACAATGTATCTCCTTGACCGACCTTTTACTTGCATTGGAGAATAAAATCATGTCATCAGCATAAGCTAGATGAGACACCATCATCTTTGACTTATGAACATAATGCAAAGAAGGATTATCCTTGAAAAGGTTGTTAAGGAGGCAAGAAAGATAATCAAATATTAAAATGAAAATAGTAGGTGATAGAGGATCTCTCTGCTTTATGCCTCTACCAGCACTAAAGAAACCTCTAGCTTGACCATTGATAAGAACACTATATTTGTTGCAATGGAGCAAAGAGAGGATAAGTTTGCAGAAATCCTGAGAAAAACCCCGGGCCAATAGAACTTTCACAATGAAATCCCAACTGAGAGAGTCATAAGCCTTCCGGATATCCAATTTAGCAATTATGTTCCATCCTCTACATTTTTTATCAATATCAAGTATCAGCTCCAGGGCCAGCATGAAATTATCAGTGATCCCCCTGCCCTGAATAAAGGCCGATTGATTCAAAGATATTAAATCATTTAGAAGAGGCTGAATTCTTCTGACAATAATCTTGCTGATCAGCTTGGAGAGAACAGAGGTAAGAGATATAGGCCGAAAATGGTCCCAAAAAGACTTTTGAGAATTCTTAGGAATAAGAACAATAATAGCGGCAGAAAAATAATTTCCCGGAGTGTCCCCCTTGAAAAAGCTTTGAATAGCAACCACTACCTGCTCCTTGACAATACTCCAACATTTAATATAGAATCCTAAGTAAAACCATTAGGGTCCGGTGCTTTGTTCCTGTGCTTTGTTGCAATTTATATCAAGCAAGGTGGTATGAATCTCTTCCTCCGAAGGAAGATGACATAGGTCAAGATTCACCATGTGATGTCTGACATCATCAAATAAAGAGGCATCAATAGTTCTCGTGGTCTCCTAATATTGAAAGGGTTTAGAGTAATAAATAGCTGCACTCTCCCCAATCGTCTCATCCCCAGTAATTCAGTTTCCCTCCTCATCTTTAATCCTGACGATGGTGTTATTAGCTCTTCTTTGTTTAATACAAACATGAAAATATTTGGTATTTCTATCACCTTGAGTGAAATGAGTTTCCCCTGATTTTTGTTGCAAAAGCTCCTCCTCCCAAAGGGAAGCCTCCAATAATTCCTTATTCGCTTCCTGAAGATCATGAATAAAATCATTAGAGTTTTCATCAAGAGCCTGCAGACTATTGACCTTCTCCTCAGCTCTCCTAACTCTAGCATGAACATCACCAAAAACATTCCAATTCCAAGATCTGAATGCAGAAGTCACTTTCTTATGCAATTTCCAAAGTATAAACCAAGCATTCCCAACCTCCTCACATTTCCAATTATCCGCGACAAGTCTCATGAAATCCTCATGTTTAGCCCAAACATTAAGGTAACGAAAATGATAAGTAGAAATCTTTTTAAAATAATCAAAGGAAAGAAGAAGGGGGGAATGGTCAGAACCAGATCTGCTTAAATGTTGGACCTGCGAAAAACCATAGGAGGAAAGTCAAACTTGATTAGCAAAACATCTATCAAGTCTTTCAAGGAGCTTACCTCTTTTCCAAGTGAACTTAGAGCTGACGAAACCAAAATCAGTAATGTCGGCACTGTTCATATAGTCAATGAATTTATTAGTTAAAGTGGTATCAACACTCCTACCACCAAACTTTTCAAACTCATGCATAACTATGTTAAAATCCCCTCCAACCATCCAGTTCTGATGAATATTCTTATCCATCTCAGAAATTTTGTGCCAGAGATTGAATCTAGCCACGTTAGAGGTTCCAGCGTAGACAAAAGTAAGGTGACCCAAAAAAACATCCATAAAAAAGAAAGTGTGCACAAACTGTCTATTGTCAATGCTGATGTTCATCGTAATATGTTTCCACCAGAAAAACCAAATTTTGTTAGAACAATTGGAAAAGTACGAGAAATTCTTAAATTTGCCAAAGATACGGTCATCCACAGAGGTGACCATAAGTTCTAAAATAGCAAAAATATCAATGTTATGAATCCTTGTCATTAATTTGAGTATTGATATAATATGGCATCGTCTTCTTCGATATCGCTCTGCTAGGGTTTCGCCATTATGGTGAACCTTGGTTTTTGCTCCAATGCTCGCGCTCGATCTCTTTTTGTCTTTGTCTATTTCGTGCGTCATGCTCGCAGCTCGTCTTCTGCGGCATTTTCTACGAGAGTGCGTCCGTGCGGTAGGCTGAAGAGCTCACGATAGAGGCTCTGCGGCGTCATCTGCTCGCTGAAGAGTTCGCTTGTCTTCCACGGCGTCCTCTGTTCCGCGGCGTCCTCTGTTCGGCGGCGTCCTTTGTGCAAGTATTCTGCGTCTGCGGGCTGAAGGATAGACACTTATTTTGATGGAGCTTCCTCACCTACTTCTTTGGTTGAACCTGGCAAAGCCTCCTTCGCCCACGTGGTAGGTAATCATCTAGTGGAGTCTACTGTTATCTTCCCCTCAAGCTATAAGGAATGTCGTGATGGTACAGTTGACTGCTCTTTTCTTAAAAGGGCAATTTGAAAAGGAGAGAAAACAACACTATTTTTCTCTGATTTAGAAATTTAGAAATTTCATCCCTGACTGAGAAATTCAAGTTCGCTCTTATTGAAAAATTTCAGTGGGGGTACCCACCTATGAAAATTATCACAAAGAGTTTTGAAGATCTTAAACTTGTAGGCAAGTGGAAAGTGAGACTATTTGATGGGAGAAGTGTTGATTCAGTTAACCGTGGTTGAATACTGCGCTCGGATTTTCTCTAAAAAAATATCTTAACATTGCTGGCAAGTCAATGAAATTACTCAAGTGGTCTCCTGATTCCCTCCAACCATCCAGTTCTGATGAATATTCTTATCCATCTCAGAAATTTTGTGCCAGAGATTGAATCTAGCCACGTTAGAGGTTCCAGCGTAGACAAAAGTAAGGTGACCCAAAAAAACATCCATAAAAAAGAAAGTGTGCACAAACTGTCTATTGTCAATGCTGATGTTCATCGTAATATGTTTCCACCAGAAAAACCAAATTTTGTTAGAACAATTGGAAAAGTACGAGAAATTCTTAAATTTGCCAAAGATACGGTCATCCACAGAGGTGACCATAAGTTCTAAAATAGCAAAAATATCAATGTTATGAATCCTTGTCATTAATTTGAGTATTGATATAATATGGCATCGTCTTCTTCGATATCGCTCTGCTAGGGTTTCGCCATTATGGTGAACCTTGGTTTTTGCTCCAATGCTCGCGCTCGATCTCTTTTTGTCTTTGTCTATTTCGTGCGTCATGCTCGCAGCTCGTCTTCTGCGGCATTTTCTACGAGAGTGCGTCCGTGCGGTAGGCTGAAGAGCTCACGATAGAGGCTCTGCGGCGTCATCTGCTCGCTGAAGAGTTCGCTTGTCTTCCACGGCGTCCTCTGTTCCGCGGCGTCCTCTGTTCGGCGGCGTCCTTTGTGCAAGTATTCTGCGTCTGCGGGCTGAAGGATAGACACTTATTTTGATGGAGCTTCCTCCTTCGGTTGATTCTGACAAAGCCTCCTTCGCCCACGTGGTAGGTAATCATCTAGTGGAGTCTACTGTTATCTTCCCCTCAAGCTATAAGGAATGTCGTGATGGTACAGTTGACTGCTCTTTTCTTAAAAGGGCAATTTGAAAAGGAGAGAAAACAACACTATTTTTCTCTGATTTAGAAATTTCAACCCTGACTGAGAAATTCAAGTTCGCTCTTATTGAAAAATTTCAGTGGGGGTACCCACCTATGAAAATTATCACAAAGAGTTTTGAAGATCTTAAACTTGTAGGCAAGTGGAAAGTGAGACTATTTGATGGGAGAAGTGTTGATTCAGTTAACCGTGGTTGAATACTGCGCTCGGATTTTCTCTAAAAAAATATCTTAACATTGCTGGCAAGTCAATGAAATTACTCAAGTGGTCTCCTGATTTTTACCCATATCATGAGTCTCCTACTGTACCGGTATAGTTTGGTTTACATTGTCTCAAATTGTATTTCTTTAATCATCAGGTTCTCTACTCTATTGAGGTCATACTTAGGGATCCTATAAAGTTAGATCTGTCCACCTTCAATCTAACCAGACCTTCTATGGTCAGAATACTTGTGGAAAGAGATATTACTTTACCTGATACAACTGAAGTCTGGCTGGGCACAACTCATAATAGATATTGGCAACAAATTATTATAGAACATAGACCATTTTATTGTACCCACTATAAGATGTTTGCACATACCACATGCTCCATCCAAATTTGAAATATAAAGCTCAAGTTAATAAGGATGGCTCTAACCCCATTGCTATGGACACATCTACTCAACCTGTGGAGAAAACTACCACAAGTCAGGATTTAGTGTTTGATTTACCTGTGGATCCCCCGCCAATATTGTTTATGTTTTTGCGATTGATGTGATGCCGGAAGGCTCTGCTGGACAACCTACACCTTCAAACCATATTGATAACATTATTGAAGGATCCTTACCTATAAAGGATAGTGTTCAGACTGATAATCAGAGAGTCTTGCAGCTCCTCATCTTCAGGAAACATCTGGTGCAGAGGCGACAACTCATACTTTACATCCATCGGAACCTATTGTGCTTAAAACGGTTGGTAATTTCTCTACTACGATTCTACCATCTCATCCGAACGATCAATCTTCGGATTCTTCGGATGAGGAATGGTAGGTGAGGAATGGTAGGTTTACACATCTAGAAGAAAGAAGAAGAATAGAGACCTACTTGAGCTCAGAAATCTAATGGATGATACTTTCGATATTTCGAGTAATGGTACGCATCACACCAATTTGTTAGTTGGCTCCCTTCCGAGAACTAGAGACAGGAAAGACTAAATTAGGATGCCCCTAATTATATGCATCTTTTCTATTTTTGAGACTTTTTGTGCATTGTACCGTATGATTTGAGTGCCTTTTTTTGGGCCCAGTCATACAACATGTTGTATCTTTTCTTTTTAATATATTAGCCCTTGGGTTTTTTAAAATATATATAAACATATACACATGCGTCGCGTTCCCAAGTCAGTTGCTTGAGCATCTGCTTCGGCGATGTTCCCCTCTGGTCTAGAGTTCGAATCTCACCTCTGACGATTGATTTCTTAAGAAGGGGATCCTCGAATATATATGTGCATGGGTCGCCCCCATACCTGACGGGGGTTGAGCCAAAAGAGTGGGTTGGGGACTTCATTCCACGACCCATTTAAAAAAAAAACATATACACATATATGCATACATGCATCCATAAATATTTATATATAAACACACACACACACAGATATATTATATATATATATATATATATATATATATGCTTATGGCGTCGGCGTCGGCGTCGGCGAGCTGCTCTGCTAGGGTTTCACCTGATGGCGAAACCCTGTGTAATGGCTTCGTCGTGCTCGACGACGAACGGTTTGTGCATCTGACTGCTCCGATTGCTCCTATTTCGATTGTTTCATCCTCCACTGGCTCCTTCTTGCTCGCTCTTCTTCTTCCTCGGGTTGTTGTTTGTCGTAGCGTCTTAGTTCTTGTCGCCGCAGCTACGTTCCCGCTTGGAAATTCTCTCGCTGCCACCTCGTGCGAAATTTCCTTGCACCTCGCGACTTCCTGTGATGTGGTCTCCGTTCAATCCCTGCTCTGCGAATCGAGCAACAAGGAGTTAGACCCACTGTTCGGCTTTGAGCTCAATGGCTACTGTTCCTTCTCAAACACCGATTACTTCAGTGAAGGCTTCTTTTGTTAATATGGTTGGCTCTATGGGATAGATCAGGTTTTCCCTTAGTTTTACCATGAATCATGCGAAAGTCGGGAGGACTGCAACCTTATCAAGAAGGCGGGTGGGAAGAGTGGTGAACAGGCCCTATTCTTCTCTGATGCTGAAGTTTCCAACATGGTTAACAAGTTCAAATTCACACTCATTGGTAAGTTCTAATCGGGACATCCCAAAATGGAAATCATTCGAAATTCTTTTCAAGATCTCAAACTATTGGAACTCTAGAAGGTTAGCCTCTTTGATGGAAGTCATGTCATAATACAATTATCTAAAGTGGAAGATTATGCTAAAATATTTAAAATATTTTCCAAAAAGTTTATTATGCTAAAATATTTTCCAAAAAGTTTATAACAATAGAGGGAAAATATATGAAACTGCTTAAGTAGTCTCATGAATTTGACCCTAGTCAAGAACCACATATAGTTCCAATCTAGTTTAAACTATCTGGCTTAAAATTGCACTACTTCAACCACCAAGTCCACTACTCTATTGAAGCTGCACTAGGGAGACCTATGAAATTGGATACACCCACCTTCAATCTAACCAGGCCTTCGATTGCGAGAATTCTTGTTGAAAGGGACATAACCCTCCCTGATGTGGACGAAATATGGCTTGGTAATGCCCACAATGAGTATTGGGTATTGGCAACCAATTATAGCTGAACAAAGACCATACTACTGCAATCACTGTAAATTGTTTGGGCACACCCTTGTCAAATGCTTCAGGCTTCACCCACATTTGAGATCAACAGGTTCTAACAACATACATGTGGAGGAAAATATAGCAGACACTATTAATCTTCCAGAAATGTTGAAAGAAAATTTGACTCATAAGACTACTCCTCACCTACCATACCAGCAGTTTCCTACTATTATTATAGCAGCTCTTCCTCAGATTACAAATTCTTCAAACTGTGGTGTAGCAGATGTAAGCCGAAGTGTCTTGGATCCACCTATTACGAGAGAAGAGGATACTCATGTTATGGAGGAGTGTCATGATCAAGGTGTATTGCAGGCTGAGTCTGATCAGTAGTTTACCTTCATAGAAGATCCAACTATTGTTCACACGAGACTACCTCTGACAAATGATTGGCAGGTTTACAAATCTAGGAAGAAGAAGAAAAGAATGTCAGATCTCAGTAACTCTCAGGACGAATGTATCATTTTTTCGAGCGGAAGCCCACATCTCAATATGTTGCTGGACTCCCTTCCTGAAGGGGTAGTGGTAGATCCACCAACTACACCCACCATGATTAGGAGTTATTTTTTTTTGTTTTATTTTTGGGGAATACGTTTGTAATCCCTGTGAGTGACATCTTTGTACCCACTCACACATAGATATATATATATATATATATA
>NW_018165530.1:528384-530347 GCF_001263595.1 Phalaenopsis equestris
CCTCCCCCCCCCGCCGTCCCGGCTGGCGGCCGTGGTGAGGCGAGTCGGAGGCCTCGCTCTTACGCCAACGTCACCGTTGATGGTGTTCCTAACTTCCCCTCTATTTTCTACGAAAATCTCGAGCTCAATTTTGTCTCCTCTTTTGTTCGCCGCTCCGGCCGGAATAGGGGAAAGCTTGTTCTCTTCCTCACTGATGCTGAGAATGTTGAACTTGCCTCTTCTTGTCGTTTACATCTAGTCAGAAAGTTCATTTATGGTATTCCTAAGCTAGATTTTCTTAGACAATACTTTGAGCTGATTAAGCTCACGGGAGAGTGGAAAATTGGTCCACATGATGGAAGGCACATTTTGATTCAGTTAGCGAACGAGGAAGATTATACTCGGCTATTTGCTAGGCGTATGGTCTGGTTTGAGAACGTTGGGATGAAGGTGCTAAAATGGTCTTCTAGTTTTGATCCCCGGGCAGAGGCTCCGGTCATCCCTGTCTGGATCAAGTTCCCTTATCTGAAAGTTCATCTTTTTAATCATGAGGTTCTTTTCTCTTTAGCGGCTATGTTTGGGAGACCGCTAAAATTAGATGCTCCTACGTATAACCTTACGCGACCCTCCTTGGCTAGAGTTCTGATAGAAAGGGATGTCACTTTACCTCCTCCGGATGAGGTCTGGATCGGTTCGGAGCATATAGGTTACTGGCAGAAGAAAAGTTTAGAGCAACACCCTTCCTATTGGGGGATTCAGCCGCGGGGGCCTGATGGTGCGGCTGCTAGATCTGTACCAGCTGTTGCCCCCCCCTTCTTCTTCCCTTACGCATGTGACAGAGGGCAGGATTGATGTTCCTGACTCTACTCCCTCCGATCCTCATTTGAAGGGGGCTTCTGTTTCTGTCTCTACGCCTCCTATTACTACTATAACTGTTTCGAATACTAATACTAATCAGGGGTTGATTGTTTCTAATGGTATTGCACCTAGTGAGACTAATACGCAGGTTTTTAATGGCCTGGCGCTTCCTATTATTCTTATTTCCTTTCCTCCTCTTAATTCGATGGCTGCTAGTAATTAGGATGGTGTTTTTGTACAAGATTTTGTTATCCCAGCTAGGGATGAAGGTGCGGTTTTGGCTGATGATTTTGCTACAGGTACGGTTTCTAGGCAGGATCCTGTTCTCCTGGTTTGTGATGAAGGGGTGCGCCCGTCCTTGCCATCCCTCCCTGTTGCCCACAAAATGGAAAACAATTCTCTCATTTCTAATCTCAATGATAATCTCTCAGAACTCCCTTTAGATGATATTTCAAAAATTTTGAGGGATGAATGGCATGTACAAAAATATCGTAGAAGGAAAAAAAAGTCTCATAAGGAGATTCAAAATTTTTGCACTGGGAGTAATGGGTTTGATAAGAATCAATTTTTCTCTAATGATGAAAATGGATGATCCCGACCTAGATCCTCTAGAAAGGGTAATTAGTCTTTTTATGTTTAATATTCTTATCCGGAATATCAGGGGAATTGTGGATCCTCAATCCCTTGGTAGACTTAAACTTTTGTCTAGGATTCATAAGGTGGATATGCTTGCTATTTTGGAACCCTTGGTCGCCTCCCCGGATGATCGTATTTTGGGTAAATTCACAAACTTCAATTTTTTTGCTAATTGTTCTAACAAAATATGGTTGTTTTGGAGAAAGCATGTTACAATTGACATCATTACGGATGAAAGACAGTTTGTTCATACCAATTTCAATATGGACGTGTTGTTTGGCTTTCTTACCTTTGTTTATGCTGGGACTTCTAATGTTGCAAGAGCTGATCTCTGGCACAAGCTTGTTGTTATGGGCACTTCTATCAATCAAAACTGGATGGTTGGTGGTGATTTCAACATGCTGATGCATGAGTCTGAGAAGCTTGGAGGCAGAAGCTTTGATTCCACTTTAACTAATAATTTTAATGAGTCTATGGCTCTTGCTGGTAT
>NW_018165530.1:530442-531444 GCF_001263595.1 Phalaenopsis equestris
TTTTTAAATGTCTGGGCTAGACATGATGATTTCTTGAGATTTGTTGCGGCTAACTGGAAGTGTGAGGAGAGGGGTAACGCTTGGTATGTTCTTTGGAAACTTCACAAAAGGGTTTTGGCTGCTTTGACATCTTGAAATTGGGATGTTTTTTGAGATGTCCATGCCAGAGTTAAAAAAACTGAACAAAGGGTAAGTAATCTTCAAGCTCTTGATGAGAACACCATTGGCATTATTCACGAGTTAGAGGATGCTAATAAAGAACTTCTTGAGGCTTCTCTTTGGGAGGAGGAGTTGCTTCAACAAAAGGCGGGGGAAACACACTTTACTCAAGATGATAGAAATACTAAGTATTTTCATGCTTGTATCAAACAAAGAAGAGCTAACAACATCATTGTGAGAATTAAAAACAATGAAGGGCATTAGATTACTGGAGATGAGGAAATTGGGGAGAATGATGTGTCACACTTTGCTAAACTTTTTGAGTTTCATGAGACGACGGACGATATTGATGCCTCTTTGTTTGAAGATGTGAGACATCATATGGTGCATATGGATCTTTGTGCTATTCCTACGATTGAGGAGATTTATTCCACTCTCCTTGAGATTAACTGTAATAAGGCCCCGGGGCCTGATGGCTTTACTTCTGCTTTCTATATTACTTGTTGGAATATTGTTAAGGATCATGTTGTGGCGGCCATACAAAGTTTCTTTAAAGGAGAAATGCCTGGAAATTATTTTTCAGCTGTAACTATTGTCCTTATTCCTAAGAACGATCAGAAGAGCTCTTGGGATCATTTTAGGCATATTTCCCTCACCTCTGTGATTTCTAAGTTGATTAGTAAGATTTTGGTCAAACGCCTTCAACCTCATCTTCACAAGTTAATCTCCTTGAATCAGTCTGCTTTTATTCAGTGGAGGGGGATTACTGATAATATTATGCTAGCTCAGGAACTCACTCTTGACCTTGATAAAAAGTGTAGAGGGGGCAACATGATTACTAAA
>NW_018165530.1:534861-541751 GCF_001263595.1 Phalaenopsis equestris
ATATATATATGTGTGTGTGTGTGTGTGTGTGTGTGTTTTTATAATTCTATTAAGTAGTAGTAAACGGTACTAAGCAGTAGGCCATATATCTCAATACTAAAAGCATCAAGAGCTGAAACAGAGGTGTGAGTTTTAGGGTCAAAGGAAGATGGGAAGGAGAAGAGAACTTGGCAAAAGAGAGAGATTTCAATGTGCCCATATCAAGAAAGTTTATATTGTAGTCAAATGTCAATTGGATGAGGTACACTTCTATTTAGAAAATAAATTTACTTTAGACATTGTACGTAAATTTTATAAGTTAGCCTCATATATAAGTAATGTGTTAGAAGGTGCTCATATTGCAAAATGCACATTTATTTTCTATCATTTGTGATTAAATAATTACGCATCATTTTAAATAATTAAAAGTACGAATTTGAAGTATTTGGACTACACTAATATTTAATTAAAATGTTAAATTTTAAAATAGGCCAATTGGCACTTATAACCCATAGATTTCTGCACATAATTGAAATACTAGTTAAATATGAATAATACAAGTATTCAAATGTTCAGAAAATGAAAATAAATTGAGTTTAATAAAATTCATGATATTTGGAATAAGTTGATAATGATATGTTTATGATAATCAGAATGAGTGGCGTGACAAAAGGTGAGCCCGTATGGAGAGAAAGGGGTTCTTAAGTTAATATGTTTATGATAGCTTGTATAGATAGGACTGTCAAGCTGAGCCCACATGAAGGTAATGGTTCTCAAATTAATATGCTTATTATAGCTTACATAGAAAGTGATAAAGGTGATCCCATATGAAGGCAAACTTGTCCTAAAGTTGATATGTTTATAATATATTGCACAAGCTCACAAGTAAGAAGTCCTCAATGTGTAACCTTTGGGCTCATTTTCACCCTATGATACGTGGGGTGGGTCAAATATAGTCCCCTACCTTTAAATTGCCAGTAAACTTAGATCCATATACATTACATTCTAAAACTAAAGTAAGATAACTCCTAGTACAAATAAATAAATGAAAATAAAATAAATAGTTAAAAAAATTAGTCTTTTATATTGATGCGTATAAGCTTAACTGACATAATGCATCTTATGATAGAGACATTGATAGATTATATAGGTCGCAAATTTGTACCAAGGATGCTGGAGAAAGCCTGTATAAGATGTTGGCGCTTGTGCTTCCATTGCACCTAAAGTATCTCCATGATAAGATCCACGGAGAGCTAGAACCTGAGCAAAAGTTATAACAGGTAAAAATTTTAAGAGAAATCAGTTGCTGCACGGTTATTGAAGCACAAGTGTTGCATTCAATTTCACATATGCTGTCAATGATCAGCATTTCCTTCAACTTCTACAGGATTTCGGTATGTTTGTCCTTGTTCATTAAATAGAAAAAAATTCTGAGGATGATTAAATGCAATCCAAAGTGAAGAGGTGTTCATCCGTCAAAAAAATTACTTATTTGTAAGCAGACAGAAAAAAATAAAACTACCAGCATGAGTAACTCCATCTCCGCATAAGCGAATGGGCAACTCATCGGCATATAATATTATTATAAAGCAAGGACAGCTAGTGGGATGTAGATAGGGTGCCAACAGAAAATGGATACAAGTTTTAGAAGGCACAGATTGCACAAAATGCACGTGATTTAAAAAATATGTAGAGTTATTGACGCGGGACTGTTTACAGCCGCAGGTCCAAGCGGGGCGAATGAACCAGTCTAGCCTTCCGGCTAGACCGGGGCCGGTGCATTCTACTTAATGGCGGGCATTCCACCTCGCCTTATTTTCCCTCTGTGCTTGATTCACTCGCCTCTTCTTCTCCCATGCCCTAGTTCCCGCCAATCCAAGCCGTTGCAGCTAGCTATTTCTCCCTTCCATTTTTTCACCTCCTTCCTTCCTAGGATCTTGCCTTTGCCTCCTATTTATGCATGTTTCTTTTTTCTTAGGTCTAATCAGCTTTTATGTGATTTCTAGTTTCAGGTTTGCCACGACGGTATTCCCCTCCCGAGGGGTTGTATCCGACGGCGAGAGGTGCTTCGGCTATAGATAGCCTAAGGTGGTGATTACCCCACTCTACCATCACCGCCAACCACTCCTAAGCCTCCTCTAGCAGGCCGTAGAACCCTACATTCCCTCCCAGCTCCTATCCAGACGCTGCCTTCCATTTCTGCGCCTCCTCCAGTCAGCAGCAACACCTCCAAATTCCATTCAGTCCTCCTCTAGCCGCTGCCTTCCATTCCTGCGTCTCCCCCGTCAGCCGCAGCGCCTCCAGATCCTCCCAACACCACTCGACGCTTCCCCATCCCTTCCGGTGGAGTCTCGGCCACCACTCGGCGTTGTCCTGAAATGTTCCTACCCTTTTGTAGTACTTGTTTTATTACCTATTGAGTAGTTACTTCTTGTGTTATCATGCACAAGTTTGTATTTTATTTCGTCCAAGAGTCCATGTTGTACTTCCTTCGAAATCAGCAAAAAAATTGTCGTATGAGCCATAGTTTGGGTTAACTCCGGCATCATTTGGTATCAGAGTTAGCTCAACATTAGTCCTATCGTAGGGTTCCCTAGTATCCGCCCCCACCCCAGCCACCCAAAACTTTTTTTTCTTCTTTCTTTACTTTTCCTCTTCCTTATTTTCCCTTGTTTTCTTATCTTCTCCCTCTTTCATCTCTTGCTTCTTTTCCCAAACACTTCTGATTATGCCGCCACGTCGATATGAGCCAAACCCAACCCGTGAAGAAATACAACGAGAGATTTGTCACTTGCAACAACGATTGGCTAAGATGGACGAAGGGATTCAAGACGACATTACTCTCAATTGGGACATCGAGAGTCGAACAGGAGACCGCAACAACGACCTAAATCCGTTTCAACGTGATGATGCAAGCGATGACGAATATTGACCACACCGCTTTGACAATCACTATTAAAGGAGACCACGAGAGGAGCCCACGTTCAGCACCCATCGGGATTTCGACATCAAAACAAACCTACCGCAATTCGACAAAAGCATGGAGTATGAAAACTTCATCGACTTGTTACGAGCAATCGAACACATCTTTAATTACAAGGAGGTACTGACAGATAAACCAGTAAAGCTTACCGCCATCAAACTAAAGAATAGCACTTCGTTATGGTGGGACAACTTGCAATGGCAATGATAACGCAACGGGGACAACAATATCACTAAGTAGGAAAAAACGAAAAAGACAATACCTGTCATCCCACTATCGTCAGGATATGTTCCTCCGGTTCCACAACATGCACCACCGTTATCTATCGATTGAGGAATTCATGACACAATTTGATCATACACAGATGAAGTGTGACTTGGTCGAGCAAGAGCAGCACACAATCGTCCGCTATCTCAGAGGTTTAAAACCCACCATTAGCAACATTTTACAACTCCAGCCATATTGGATTCTAAATGATGTCTAGACCCTCACATTAAAAGTAGGACAACAAAATCAAGCTAAGTCTCAAAACTTCTTCCGACAGACTTAGACATTCAAACCATCACCTCAAGCCACGTCTACCAACAAGACCACGTCGAAAGCTGGCAAGTCACTACTAAGAAACACAAAAACCACCATGAGCAGCGCAAAACCTGAAAAGGGAACTTCCTTTGGGACAATTCCTACACGAAACTGTTTTAATTGTCATAGGTACGACCACATACCTGCCAAATACCCCACCACCCGTGTTGTCTCATTTACTGAAGAAGCCATCATTAAGGAAGCCCAATCTAAGGATGTTTTAGAACAAGCACTACCCCTCCTCGAAGGTTGATGCAAACTATTGGTCATACGGAAGGTCCGCTAGTTAGAACTCGAAAGAGACCCTTCATGGCTACGACACAGCATCTTTCGCACATGCACAACAAAAAGCAAAATCTGTATTTTGATCATCGATGGCGGTAGTTGTGAAAATGGTGTATTCACCCTAATGGTTAAGAAGTTAGGTTTAGCCACACAAAAACATTTGTGATCATACTTTCTCACCTTACTCAAAAAAGAGAATGAGGATACCATGCCTAGTTGAATTATCCATCGACAATCAACTACAATAGCAAGTTTAGTGTGATGTAGTCCCAATGGAAGCATGGCACATTCTTCTGAGGATACCATGGCAATTCGACCGAAGAACACAACACGATGGCTACAATAACACCTATACATTCAAGAAAGATGGAAATCATATCATGTTATTGCCCATAAAAGATGTGACGGCCACGACATAAGAAGCATTAATCTCCTGGGTGACCTTGTAATCAATTCGTGACACGTCGATAGCACTAACTCTGGTCAAGCAGTCCTCCTAGAAGGTATCAACAAGGATAATGAAACATTCACACAACTTAAAGCATTGCTACACGATTTCTAAGATGTTATGAACGATGATCTCCCAGATGGATTACCTCTACTACTGGACATCCAACATGCCATCGACCTCATACTAAATAAACCTGCCTACCGATTACAACCCGCAGAGTATGAAGAACTCCAATGTCATGTGCAGGATCTTGTTAAGAGAGGGTTAGCACACGAAAGCACCGTCCATGTGTTTTACCCAAGCTCATAGTACCGAAGAAAGATGGCTCCTGGGGGATTTGCATTGACAGTCGTGCCATCAGCAAAATTACAATCAAATATCACTTTCCCATAACACGACTCGACAATCTCTAAGATCACTTATATGGCATCATCGTCTTCTCAAAAATTGACCTACGGAGTAGATATAAACAAATTAGAATGAGACCGGGAGACGAGTCGAAGACTGCCTTTAAGGCACAAGATGTTTTTTATGAATGAACAGTCATGCGTTTCGGCCTATCCAATGTGTCCATCACTTTCATGTGTCTAATGAACCAAGTTTTTTGAACCCATATTGGGAGATTCGTAGTTGTCTACTTAGATGATATTTTGGTTTATAGTAAATCTGAAGAAGACCACATGCCTACAGGAGGTATTCGAAGTTTCACGATCCGAACAACTATACGCCCACCCCAAGAAGTGTCACTTGCTCACAAACCAAGTATATTTTTTGGGCTACACTGTTTCTAGCAGGGCAATACAAATGGACCCAGCAAAAATCAAGGCAGTCATAAGTTGGACAATGCCGCAATCTTTCACCGAGCTTCAACAATTCTTAAGGGTAGTCTCCTTCTATCGAAGATTTGTTTGCACCTTCAGCATTATCACCGCCCCGTCACAGAGTTGTTGAAATGAAAAGAATTCACATGGGCGGTCACAGCACAGACCAGATTCGACATATTGAGAGAAAATATCACTCAAGCCTCAATTCTTGCCTTATACTCGATTTCAAACAACCATTCAAGCTTGAGTGTGACGCTTTCGGCGTAGGCATCAGGGCTATACTAAGTCAAGGTGGTCACCCCATAACTATTCCAGCCAAAAACTAAATGTGATTCAATAAAAATATTTCACCTACGACAAAGAATTTTATGTCATTATTAGAGCTCTAAAACACTGAAATCATTAACAACTCACAATCGAGTTCACCCTCTTCACGAATCAAGAAGCTCTAAAATGTTTAAATAGTAAAAACAACTCAAAGGGCGTGCCACGCTATATGGGTAGAATTCTTAGCATCCTTCCAGTTCATACTCAAACACAAAGCCAAAAATCAAAACCACGTCGCGGACGCTCTAAACAGTCGTCGCCTCTTGATCACATCCTTGCAGACGCACGTGGTAGGCTTTGAAGTTATAAAAGACTTATACGAGACAAATGAAGACATCCAGGAAATCTGAGAACAGTGAATGGAGAAACCTCATAGGCAATTCTACAAAACGGACAGCTAATTATTTTGCAACAACAAATTATGCATACCCTGATGCTCACTACGCGAAGCTATATACAGGAGAACCACAATAACGGATTGGCAGACCATTTTGGCAGAGATAAAACTTTCGCACTCGTGAGAGAACATTTTATTTGGCCCCGACTAACACGAGACATGGAGCAACACGGCTGACAATGTAAGATTTATCATATTGCCAAACCCCACGGCCAAAATGCATGATTGTACACACCTTTATTAGTCCCTGAAGCGCCTTTGGGCGATGTCAGCATAGACTTTATCATAGGACTAACAGACACAAAAAACAAGGACTGTCATCGTCCTAGTTGACCGTTCCTTAAAAACGACTCATTTTGTTGTCTACCACTAGACGTTAGATGAAGGTCATAATGTCGATTTGTACTTTCGCGATATCGTTCAGCTTCACGACATTCCAATGACCATTACAAGGGATCATGACGTTAAATTCTTGAGCCACTTCCGGTGAACCCTCCGGAGAAAATTAGAGACTAAACACAAATTTAGTTCTGCAGCACATCCTCAAACGGATGAGCAGATCGAAGTCATTAATATAAGCCTTGGGAATCTTCTTTGATGCTTCGTTGGGAAATACATCAAACAATGGGAACTCATACTCACTCAAGCTGAATTTGCCTACAATAAATCAACAAGCCAGACCACTGTTGACCTCATTTTTGTGAGGTCTTAGTCTCCTACTCTTAGAACTTAGGATCTAGCCTTAGGAGTCCCTTGTTGACCATCCTAGCGGACTAGCAATGGAGCCCACCTCCCGTAGAACTTCAAGCCACTTCTTGACTCATTTTTGTGAAGAACTCGCATGAGTGGTTCCGAGCACTCAACTTCTAGTTGTAAGGGCTAAGGACCAGCATGTAGAGGGCCCGAAATTGAGTTCCTATAGGATCAACAGCCTTAGGTGAACCCTTTGTGACTCGATTACTCGCGAACGCCGCTTTTCACACACTCGTTGCATCACACACAATTTTGGCTTAAATTGACTCGCCCGCCGGCGAACTCGTCCGGCCGACCCCAGATGACGAA
>NW_018165530.1:543805-544196 GCF_001263595.1 Phalaenopsis equestris
TCACTTGTTATTTCCTCTTTTGATTTGTTAGTTTTGAAAGTGGATCAATCTTTTCTTTTCGTTTGTTTTGGTATTTTTGTTAAATGGTTAAGTCATAAAGATGGGGATTGATGATTTAATTAATTGGAATATATAGAAATCCTCAAATCACCTTAAGCATAAGTTAAAGTGTAGGTTTCTTAGAACTTTAAGTGCACACCCTAGGTGAGAGTCCATCCACTTAACCCTCAGTGTAAGCTTCCTAGACTTTAGGTACACACCATGTGTGAGAGTCTATCCATCTGATCATCAGTTTAGGCTTTATACACTTTAGAAGAACAACCTAGGTGAGAGCCCATCCACCTAGTCCTCGGTTTAGGCTTTCTAGAGCTTAAGTGCACACCCTAGGTGA
>NW_018165530.1:546387-586592 GCF_001263595.1 Phalaenopsis equestris
TTGGAACCCAGGTAAAATAAATCCTATTTAATCTTTGTATTAAATAGGGGAACTTGTCGGTCATATATAAAAGGTTCGCAGACTAAACGGATGTCACAAATCTCTTAGTTTGCAGGATTGGGTCTATCGCCGAGGTCTACACTTATCTCTCGAGAAGGTGTAGTATTCGCGGTATCAGGCACGATTATGCAAACTATCAGACTAATGAGATCCATTTGGTCTCATTTTTCAAAAATTAAAACATACTACTTTTAAAACTCAAACTATATATCTTTTATACTTAAATTAAATCTCAAAAATTATTTTCATATACCATATTTTCATAATTAATCAATCGAAAAAAAAGTTGACTGACAACCACAAGACACATATCATTCGAAATTGTGTACGACCGCATTCTAATCACCTTTGAGTTAGTTGCAAATCTAACCCCAGCAAATATCAGTGGGAATGCTATAGAATGGATTCACCAAATTCAACAACACACGATGAAGTTCGGAAGACGATTATGAAACAAAACCACAAATATTAAACACAAGCAAACAAGTCTAGGAAAAAAGGCAACATTTCAAGAAGGTGACCTCGTATGGATACGATTAAAGAAAGATCTTTTTTTTTTTTTTGTGGGAGCTTACAACAAACTCAGGCCCGAAGGCGATGGACCCTTCTGCAATCTAAAAGAACTGAATGATAATGCCTCCAAAATTGACCTGGCATAAAACTATAAAATTTCAGCCTGTTGTTTAAGCCTGTTGGTCCAGGCAAGGGGTTGTTTAAGCCTGTTGGTCCAGGCAAGGCAAAAGAGCTGGTCCAGCCTTCCTGCTGGACCGAGATAGGTCCATTCTAGTTAAAGGTGGTCACTCCGCCTTGCCTTATTCCCCCACCCCCCTGTGCCTAATTCACTCGCCTCTTCTTCTCTCGTGCCCTAGTTTCCCGCTACTCCTAGCCATTTCTCCATTCCATTTTTTCACCTTTTTCCTTCCTAGGATCTTGCATTTGCCTCATATTTATGCATGGTTTTTTTTCTTAGATCTAATCAGCTTTTGTGTGATTTATGGTTTCAGGTTTGCCACGACGGCTTTCCCCTCCCAAGGGGTTGTATCCGATGGCGAGAGGTGCTTCGGCTATACCTGACCTAAGATAGTGATTACGCCACTCTACCATCGCTACCAACCACCACTATGCCTCCTTCAGCAGGCCGCAGGACCCTTCATTCCCTCCTAGGTCCTCGCCAGACGCTGCCTTCCATTTCTACACCTCCTCCAATCAGTCACAACACCTCCAAATTCGACTCAGCTCTCCTCTAGTCGCTGCCTTCCATTCCTGAGCCCCCCCCACCCCCACCCCCCCCCCCGTTAGCCGCGGCACCTCTAGATCCTCCCAACACCACTCTAGCCACCGCAATCCCTTTTGACGCCCTTCCCAGCAAGCTACAGTATTTGCAGCCCTCTCTCGGCACCCCTCCAGACGTTCTCCTAGCCGCTGCCGACACTTTCCCAGCCCTTCCAGCGGAGTCTCAACCACCACCCGACGCTGTCCAAGACTGTTCCTACCCTTCTGTAGTACTTAAGTTATTACTTGTTGAGTAGTTATTTCTTATATTATTGTTTACAAGTTTGTGTTGCTTTTCATCCATGAGTCCATGTTGTGCTTCATTCGAAATCAACAATAAAATTGTGTTTGGCATGGTTCGGGTTAGCTCCGGCATTAGTGATGTTTGATAAACCCTACTTATTTTGCGCCTAAGTGATTTTTTTTTTTGATTCATGTATACATCACCTTGAAAACTGAATAAATTTAAAAATGAGAAAAGTTTTGTGTTCATTGGGTGTGAAGCAGAGGATTTTGAAAAGCATTTTCATATCTATGCGCAAATATTGATCCACAAATTTATTCTTTGGTTTAAATATGCACAAAACAGATAACACTATTATTTATGCCAATCAAATGAATGTTAAGAAAAAATTGTAAGTGACTGCAAAAAAAAAAGAAAATACTAACAGTAATTACAGAGTACAAATTAGAGTTACGAGGTCAAGAGCTACAGAGCTCAACCCCATGATAAAGAGTTAGCTAAATGAACTAGTTCGTGAAGTTTCCTCTTCAAAAACAGAGACATAGGGATCCCAACGATGATGGGGTTTCACCAATTGGCAATAGCAGGATTCATATTATCACACATTAGTGCAGTGCATCTGAAATTTATCTATGCATCATGTCAAGATTAGGATACATAATTTGAGATATCCGCTATGGTTCAAAATCTGTTCTAACCTGAGATTCTTCAAAAAAAATTTTAGGTTACAATGAAATGACCCAGAGAACTGAGTTATCTGATAAGCATCAATTACAGGCACAAGTAAACGAGTCATTCATTATTATTAATATAATGTAAAAGCCAATTTTAAAAATATTATCAATATAATAAAAAACCGAATAAAAAAAATGGACATCACACCCGTATTTCAAAAGCTCCACTTGAGTTCTCATTCTCAAAGTTCATAAGCCCGTGATCAAGTGAAAATTTTCGCAAAGCCATTTTAAGTGCAATTTCCACTGCAGTAGACCCGTTGTCGGAGAAGAAAACTCGAGATGCCCAACCTGAAAATAATAATAATAATAAAGATACAAAATTCATAATGAATATGAAATTAATAAGGAACAACTCAATAGAGAAAAAAAAAACTTCGATTAATCAACAACTTGTATTTAAAACACTACAGCATAATTGATCTTTACTGACCCAATAAGCTTTTAATAAGCAATTAAAAAAGAAATGGAATGTTGACTTTATACACCATGTAATTAGGGGTGTAAGTCAAAGCTGACTTGTAAGCGAGCTCGAGCTCGACATGATAAGTGGCTCATGAACTGAGGTCAATGAGCTACCAAGCCAAGCTCAATCTAGCCTTGACTCGACTCAGTAGCTTGTGAGCTGGCTCATTTAAAAAATATATTAATATAAAATATACTCAAATAATATTAAATTTGAGGATTTTATCTTTAAAGCATTAAAAATATTTTTAAAATATTATTTTGTATTTTATATTAAGTGATTTCTTCTTCTTTCTCTCATAATTGTTCATTCTATTTGTCATTTTATTATAAACCTACCTTAATTCTCTCTTTCATAAAAAACAAGGGGCTCAAACTCGTAAACTTAAGCTGAAGTTCTATAAAATTAATCAAGCTTAAGCTTAAGCTCAAGCCGAGAGTGGCTCGAGCTCGATTCGACTCATTTACACCCTACATGTAATCCGCCTACTGAAATAAATATATCACTTATATTTTTATTTGAAAAAATATGCCCAAAGTCCATTTTGGACAAAAATAAACATATAAGTATATTATGAGAGATAGTCCCTCTTGTAGATGTGAACTGGAAAAAATTAGTTGAGCTTGAACTTTCAAATTTCATGCATCTTCCCCGCCTCTCTTCTTACCTTAATGATCTACTAACTAAGCCGCTCTTTGAAATTTTGGCCAAGTACAACACACAAAAACTCTCATGAGAGGGCAAGATGTGAAAAGCCCACAAATTTTGTAATGTTTCGGAAAATCACAAATGCAACAAGATCGTTTAGAGAAAAGTATGGTGTAATCTCTTCTTGAAGATAATCTAGCAATAACATGATTGGAGCTATGAGTCCAATGGAATAATCACCAACTAAATAATAGGACATAAATTTGTAAATAATCTCCAAATTGAGACAAGCCAACAAGAATGTATTAATAATGAGAAAATAGAGGCCCTGCAAGCTTTGATAACCCTTCAGTGAAGGTGTGAGCAAGTTTGCCCTAATATGTGAATGGATACTAAGAACGGCAAGGTATTGGATACAACAACAATAACAAGCCTATATCTCACTAAGTGGGGTCAGCTACATGAATCTTTTTTCTCCATTGTATCCTAATGAGTGTCATATTTTCATTTAATTCTAATAAATAATAATTATTTTTAAACATGTCCAGGTCTTTTTAAGTCTACCTTATTCTTTCTTAACATAAGTCGAATATAAAACATCTACTCTCCTAATCGGATCATCAGATGGACGATGTTTAATGTAACCAAACCATCTAAGACAACTCTCTCTAATTTTATCTGTCACTGGAGCTACACGAAGTCTTTCACGGATATATTTGCTTCGCATTTTATCTCTAAGTGTAAGGTCAATTACCCACCTAAGCATTCTCATTCCAGCAACACTTAACTTAGTTTTATGCTTCTCTTTTAAAGGACAACATTATGTGCCATAAAGCATTGCGGGTCATACCACCATCTTATAAAATTTTTCTTTGTCAAAACGGTACTTTCCCATCACATAATAGCACCAAAGCATTCCTCCACTTTAGCCATCCAGCTTGAATTCTACAAATAACAACCCCATCTATATCACCATCACTTTGAATAATAGACCCAAAATATCTAAAATCTTCACTCCTTTAAATGATTTGATCACTCATTAATATACTCTATCACTAGATCTACTACTACTAAAAATACATTCCAAAGTTTTAGATCTACTCAAATGAATGTTTTTATACTTTAAAGTAGACCTCCATAATTCAAATTGTTCATCAACTATTTCTTTAGTCTTATCCACAAGAAGGATATCATGAACGAAAAGCCTACACCAAGGTACATCCTCCTGTAGATGTCCACTATAAGCATCCACAATTAAAGCAAAAAGATATGGGTTTAAAGCCAATCGCTGATGTAGTCCAACTGAAATAGGAAAATACTTGGTCAATCCGCCTTCAGTTCGAACACAAGTAACAACTCTAGTATAAATATCTTTAATGACTTGAATATACGTCATATCAACACATTTCTTTCTTAAAACTCTCCAAAGAATTTATCTCAGAACTTTATCGTAAGCTTTTCTAAATCAATAAAAATCATTTATAGATCCTATTTACTCTCTGTATTGCTCCATCAAACCTCACAATAAATGCATAACTTCCATAATAAACTTGTTCAACATAAATTCAAATAGATTACGAGCAATCTTTATATCACGTATTAACCTATGCTCAAGTACTCTTTCCAATCAAAGACACGTTAACTTAGTTCCTCTATAATTTGCACACTCTTGTGCATCCCCTTTATTCTTAAAAATGAGGACCAAAATGCCCTTCCTCTAGTCTTCATTCCTCTTTTTATTTTTAAAATAACATTAAAAAGCTTAGTAAACCAAAAAATTCCTAAATCTCCTAGATATTTCCGCACTTCTATTCGGATACATCAAGGCCCTACTAGTTTTTCACCATTAATTTTCTTTAAATCCTCCTCAACATCCTTGATGATAAAAATAAAAGGTTTCATTATTATTAACGATATTAAGGTCACTAAAGTCAATCAAATTTTCAAAACCTTCATTGAAAATTTTATCAAATTATCTCACGAACGTATGTTAAATATCTTCATCTAGCAAAAATATTTTTTATTTTATATTAAATCTTTACTTTTCTTCTCTCTTTATTTAGCTTGTTTACAATTTATGCAAAAACATTTCAACCTCTTTAGAATCGAATATATTTTAAAAATCACTAAACATAGAATTTTTATCATCACAAATAGTTCACTTAGACTCCAAATGGGTCACCTTATAACTTTCATATTTCTCTAAGTTTTTACATTTAAACCAATTTTTATTAAAAAATTCTTATATTTTATCTTTTCTTGCACATTATTATTCTACCAGTAACTATTTTTATTTATAAAAATTTTTTCATTTGGTTCTCCAAGTACACTTTTGTCACTTATTAATAACGCTGTTACTTTATCCCGCACATAAATTAGCTTCGTCATAAACATACCAAATCATAAAAAAATATTTTTATTTGGTCTTTTAAGTGCGCTCATCTAATTCTATGACAATGTTTAATTGTATTTAATATCTTCCAACTTGTAATTTTAAAATTTAAAATTAATAATCAATTTTCAGTACTTAAATTTTCACTTAAAATGACCTTAAAATATTTACATTCTTGACGATCTTTTTTTATCATAAGAAAATAATAAATTTATATTTTATTAGATCTATTATTATAAGTAATAATATGTTCATCTCTTTTCTAAAATAAATTATTAGCAATAAAAAAATCATAAAGCTAAAGCAAAATCCAATATGATTATACATTCTTAATTATCACTCCATTAATTAATACTCCAAAATTGTAGCCACCATAAATATTTCTAAAATTTTTTACCACTCTACTAACATGTTCATTTAAATTATCTCCAAGAAAAATTCTTTCTTCAAGAGGTATCATTTTATTAATTTTTTTAGGTCATTTCATTTTTTTTCTTTTGGGCATATATTTAAACCTACTAGAGGAATATATACACTTATAACATTAAGAATCTTAGTATCAACAACAATCTATATGACTATGATTATATCTCAAATTCTATTAACTTTTACAACATTATATTTCAAACTCTTATATATAATAACACCTACAAAATTTCTAATATGACTCGAACCTGAATACCAAAGTTTAAAACCTAAGTTATCAATCTCCTTAGCCTTTTCTCCAACCCATTTAGTATGGCATGGCATTGGATTTTGATAAAAAATAAGTGAAGTTGTCATTGGATGGTAACGAATAAAATTTTGAATCATTCAGCCCATCAACTATAATAACCTGTTAAAAAAATAAAAAATAGATAAATAAATAATAGTTGTGGTTCGAAAAAGACGTAACACTCATGAGAAATCAAAACGAACGCTTATCCCCATATTTCCCCGCATTCGAGAGCGAGATAAAGCAAGAGTGAATTAGAGAGAAAGAGATTGAAAGAAGCGAGAACGAGAGACACAGAGGAACAAGGAGAAGAGGAGGAACCTTAGTTGAAGGAGACGTCGGAGGTGTCCTGTATGAAGGAAGACAACATCATGTTTGGTTACATGTGAGAAGGAAGAGGGGTGGTGTTGTCCTTGCAGAAGGACCAGTCAAAGTCAAGAATGAGGCAGAAGGAAAAATACCATGTACATCTAAGGCTTGGAAGTCCATGTTACATGCGGGAAACCCTAGCCAAATTGTTAAGGAGGGAGAGCAAAGCATGGCGTGGGCTTGGAGGTGAACACTGTGCAAATTTCTGTGTAAAGGAAAAGGAAAGAGGGTTTAGCACGGGAAGTGGAGAACCGAAGCTGAAGTCTGGGAACATTATTGTGTTCGTCTGAAGGTGAAGGAAGAAAACAAAGAGGAAGAAAAGAAGCAGAGGTCAAAGGCAAGTCTGCTATAATATATATATATATATATATATATATAGAAAGCACAAAGGCAAATATATTAATAAAAGGAAAGGTACAGATAGGTTGGATGAAAGGGTCCAAATTGACACCCTAACCACCCGACATACAACACACACGTGGGAAATACATGTATACCCAAAAAACAAAGATTAATATGTAGACATAGGAATTTTACGCCAAAAGTCAAAGTCAGTTAGCTTGCGAATGATCTAATTTAGTCTTGTCTCTGCCTCTGGTTCTAGGACGGGAGTCAACTGACAAATTATTAAGTTTGTTGTCATTACGCGAAACAACCAATGCATCATCCATCAAGTTTGGTAGTAGGCCTTCATTCTTCTTCTTTTTTCAGGATGTATAAACATGTCATTCCTCATCCAAAAATTGTCTCACCTGCTCAGTGGATTGGTCTGATTATTAATAATCCAATAAACATGAGGCTAAGTATCTTTTTGTTTCAACTTAACACTCGATATCCCTTTTCGAATCAACGTAAAAGCAAGAACAAGAATCTGAGAGTAAGGGTTAGAGAGGAGAGGAGAGGAGAGGACAATAAGAGACCAAGTGATTTACCACGCCCTAGTCGACTAGTGAAAAAGTAGGAAGAAAGAAGAAAAAGGAGAGAAGGAAGTGACCGTGTGCATCCGTGGAAGTTTCGACGCTTGCGTAGTGAAAGGAGGAGGCGAAGCTTTCGTACTGGAAGAAGCAGAAGCCTCTGTCGAATAGTGACTGAAGTTGCAAAGGAAGAGCAAGGGAGCTTAGCCTCAAGGATGGGACAAAACTCTCGTTCGAGAGGTTAGCGGGCAGCCGAAAGATTTATTAAGGCATGAATAGATTTTGTATATATATATATATATATATATATATATACACACACACATACACACACACACACATATATATATATATAGATTTATTTATGTTTATTTAATTATCTTAATGGTATGCTTAATTGAAATTTGGAAGCAATTGATGGAGTTTTTCAGTTCAAGATTTAGGGTTTAGGGTGAATCACATTTAAAGAAAAGATATGCTTTAATTACACTTAAAAGTTTAATTTACTTAATTTAAGTTAATTTATAACAATAACTAAGGTTGAAGAATATTTGAACCTAGGATTGGAGATAAAGAGTCTGTGAGATGAGCAAGCAAGATTGAGGTGAATAATTATATTTCTAAATTTCAAAAATTTTCATTATTTCAAGTGTATATCTGATGATCCTTATATTCTAGCATAGATGTATATATTAGTTTATTTCATGACCAGATGTTTATGTCAGATTATTACATGATCTTCAGAATTATAGAAGGGTGCATCTATTAGATTATCATATGACCTTTGATTCTAGTAGAATTGCATTAATTTTAGAAGATAAATACAAGTCGTCTCATATAAAAGTAATACATGCCTTGAATAATGAAATAACAATATGGTATACATGGATGCTCGTATGTGGATGAAATAGGAGTTCACACCATTATGTTATAAGCAGGAGAAAACATAATGCTTGCACATGTAGATGTTATCCTACCACTCATGCAATTGTGATGTTTAGATCATTAACTACTGTGCCAACGGAAGAATATTGATCAGGGGCGAATAGGCATATTTTCATATCAGACAATCATGAAAATTAAATCATGAACCGTTGTGTTGAAAAGATAATATCGGTCAGTGGTGTGTTATATTAATTTTTAACAGTGCTCCTAAGACATGTAAATGTTAATAGCATGAAATAGAAGTATAGTTAAAGATTAAATCTAGAAGAGTGCATTTAAAGTTAATGTATATTAAAGTATAAGTTTATTCGAATAAGTAAATGTCATGGACACAAAAGTTAAATTATTATAAGATTTTTTATAGAAATATGAAAAATTATCATGCATATTATTTTATCTTCCTTTTATGAATGTAGTTTAGAAGTGTGATTGCTCATGGGTTATCTTAGATGACTCATTATGTTATATTTTTTTTTTCCAAATTTAAACTTTTGAATAAGATAAATATTGTGAGCTAACGTGTACAGGAGATAGGCCAACAACCAGAAAGACAAGTTTTAAATGTTAATTAATAATATTTCCTATAGTGAGACTTTCAATTATATTTAGACATTAAGCTATCAATAATAGAAATAGAATAACAATATTTATCTCTTGATCTAGCTGTATGTTTCCACCTTGGTTAATTCCAAACCTCGGGTCGGGTCGTGACATCTGCATACAGGTAGAGTTGAACCACACAAAGTATGGGAGGCTAAATCGAACTCAATGTGCAGAGAGGAGTAACATTTGTGGAAATAATTAAGGTAAGATTATGTTTTTTATTTATATAAATTGTTAATTAAATGTTATTAACATATATTAAATTATTAGAATTAATATCAGTGATTAAACATGGTCAACCAACCAAACTAAACAACTAGGTGAGATCGAGATTAGTGATTTGTGCAAAAGAAGAGAAGCTAAAGAAATGTTAGAGTTTAATTTTCAAAAGTAATTTGTTTAAATTATTATTATTTAATATTAGTATTAATTGCAATAACTAAACTTAAAATTTAATGATTTAAACTCACATATAAAATGAGGAAATTTAACTATAAATAACTAAAATATAATTAAGTAATGTGACATAAATTTATTAAATTGAATATTTTATAAATTTTAGGTGTAACTTGGAGAAATGTCAAAAGTCAGAGGGAAAGAAATCGTCTAGGATCGAGACGAGTAATTATATGTTTAAATTTCAGTAATTTTTTTTATAAATATATATTTGATTTCAATTATGCTCCATTCTAGTGATATTTAAATTCTAATAGATTCTTCGTATTGTTAAAAAGAAAAATATGCATGTTAAAAAAATTGCACAATGAATTTCAAATTATCAGATTATTGAATGTTTTTAGATTCTAATAAAGATGCCTGAAGTATAATATTAAATGACCGATAGAAATATGCATATTAATAACCTTGTGTAATGGTTTACCAATGAAATTATTAAACTAGTACATGTCATTCTTATTCTAATAAAATTGCAATTATTCATGAGTAAATAAATGCAAAAGAAGACTGTGTGCTGTGAAGAATGAAATGGAATTATTATATACATGAATGTATGTATGTGCAAGTTAAGAGGAGTTCACCTCTCCATGGTAGAGATAGAGGATGTCAGTGTACCCACGCAAATAATGTTTTCCTACCATGTCAGACAATTGTTATATTAAAGATCGTTGACCGCTATGCTGACGGGAGAAATTTGATTATGGACGAGTAAGCACTATTCTACCTCATACAATCGTGTAAATTAAATAAAAAACTTCTATGCTGACGAGATAATACCAGTCAAAGGTATGCTAGGTTATATTTTGACGATGTTCCTAATATGGATGTAAAAATTAAGAATATAAAATAAAAGTAAAGTTAAATTCAATATATATACAAATTTAGATTATTTTCATTAAATGTCGCGAATGCAGGCATTAGATTATTATATGAATTTTTTATAATAAAATATAAAATACAAGCATACATATTGTCTTCTTTTTCTTGGGTTACTGTAGTTTAAAAGAATAATTGTTGTATTGGGTTATTTTTAGATAACTCATTATGTTATTTTAATATTTTTTCAGGTTTTAAGTTTTCAAATAAGATGAATGAAAAATGAACAAATATGTATAGAAGGTGAGTTCAACAATCAAAAAGGTAAATATTTAATTGGTGATTAAATTGGTTTTTTTAGTGGCTCTTTTCAACTAATATGTGGATATTTCACGTTTATTGATAAAAATAGAATAATATAAAATTTAATTACACCGTCTGACCGTTCGTTCTTACCTTAGTTAATTTCAAGCCTTAGGTCGGCTAGCAGAGAGACGGGGTGGGTAAGCAAATGAAGGAACAAATTCCAGAGAAATA
The DNA here is from genome assembly GCF_001263595.1 of Phalaenopsis equestris. Taxonomy (NCBI): domain Eukaryota; kingdom Viridiplantae; phylum Streptophyta; class Magnoliopsida; order Asparagales; family Orchidaceae; genus Phalaenopsis; species Phalaenopsis equestris. Next base: position 557,559 of record NW_018165530.1, read on the forward strand.
AAAGTAGAAAAAGCTTAAGCGAAGCAAGGAGCCACAAGGACAGAAGGTAGAACCTAATTTATGGTTTATCTACAACCCAAGAAGCAACCAATGCAGGAGAAAGAAGAGGTGAGATTCATTGAAAAGCTAACGACAAAGGAGGAGAAGAGTATTATGAAAGCAAGAATAAAAACATAGTGCCATTTAAAGTTGAAGAAAATGAATAAGTGTGACATCGAAAGCAAGAGAAAGTAGAAAAATCCATAAAAAGCAAGAAAATAATATAAAAATGCAACATGTCGGGCTAGGGTGCAAGAGGGATAAAAACAAAGCCTTTCCCGAGCACGAGCATAAGAAGAGCCAATTTTTATAAAGTGTTAACATCAAAGATCAAGCAAGTGAGAACTGCACAAGCAGCCAAGGTCATGCGCGAAGAGAGAAATGGATTGAGCAAGTAATGTGTGAACATGTGTGAGTGCACAAGCAAGCGCACAAGGCCAAGTGCAAAGCCACGATTGCAGCAAATGCAAATGAGTGTAAGAAGCAAGCTAGTAGTGAAGCAGAGCAATAATGCAACACACACTTGCCAATAACAAACTGTTAAGAAAAGGGTCTTAGTAAAGAATAAGAAAATTACATATTTTCAAAAAAAAAGGGGAAAGAAGGGCAAGAACTTATGGATTTAGACATTAATTTTACTCATAGTTCATTCATTAACCCTAGCTTTAAGAGAATATGAGTCACATTCTGAAATAACAAGAAAATTATCAGGAACAATAGGAATGATGAAACCGATCAAAGCATACCCTTTGAATCCTTTGCTAGGCTGCATCTATGAATTTAAGGGTATGCAAGAAACTATAACAACAACTAAACGTAGGGATACAATGGCAACAACAACAATAAAAAAAATAACAAACCTTTATCCCACTAAGTGGGACCTACTACATGAATCCTTTTTCTCTATTGCGTCCTATTGAGTGTCATTTTCATTTAATTCTAATAAATTAAGATCATTTTTTATACAATATACCCAAGTCTTTCTAGGTCTATTGCCTTTCTTAACAATACGATGCAGCGTCCAATACAATTAAATTTTTTTAGGGCTCTAAGTGAACAATTGGTCAACACAATCAAGCTCCGCATAATAACAAATTTTGCATAGAGATTTGTACATTCATAGCATAAACTAACAAATAAAAAAAGGTTTAGGAAGCAAAAAAGAAAATTATTAAGTTTTTAATCAACCTAAACAAGCTATAGAGAATATTTCAGTAATTTAATTTGTAAAAAACAAACCTTTTCCCACTCCTTCAAGTAACATTTCAGCACATTGCAATGAAGGTTCATAAACATTCTCAGGAAACATAACATGCCCATATCTTGCTGCAGAATAACCCATCTCTCTAGCAAGTTCACTCTGAAACCACCTAACAAAAAGTGCAATGTAAATAAAGGAAATCTATAGCTATGCTGCTCAAGCAAATGTCACACGCAAAACTGGTATTGAAGAAAAGAAACTAACTGAATTCTGAGTCAATAAAGAACGGCAAAGAATAAGCACACAGATGCATTTATAAATATATTAGTTGAGCCATGCAAGTTTCAAGTTTGGATCAGGTTTCCAATCTACCTTGTAACGTGATGAAGTCATATTGTGAGGGAAAAATAGAGCATTCTATGGGCTCCAAAAATTTGAATACCCCGGACTCCTTTTGTTGTGAGCTTTGTGTTTGGTGCTCCGGGTCAAATTTACAAAAAATAGATTTGATTGTAGATAAGAGACCACCCAAAGATTTTGCCGTCATTTTGTAAAGACTTTTTTATTTGGAGTTTATGGTTTCCTATAGGCACAAGCCTCTATGATTAATTATTCTTCCTGATAATGGGAGAGCGCTCTCGATTAAGGCTAGTTATTTAATATTGAATATTCAACGTATAATAGCAACATACTTAAATTTTAAGTTATAAAATTTACTACCTTGAACTTTTAAGTAGATGATGGGTGAAATGATGAAAAACCCAATCAAGATTTCATAATTCCATCGTCCCAATTCATCATGGTTCATGATTCACTAATTTAAAGGAAGCAATCAACCCAAACTGACCGCATGATCCTTGTCAGCAACCATGAGTTGCATCATCCAAGGGACTTATAGATCTATGTTGAATGTTTGTCTAATAAGACAAATTTAAGTCAATCTTAGCTAATAGAAAATTTTGTATCAATCAAATGTGTTTTATGGCTCCAGCTCAAATGGTAAAAAATAGTTGGGAAACATAGGAGCTACAACCATGAACGTAATTATGGTATCATTTGGACACCTCCTTCGCAGTCCTTCAAGTAACATTTCAGCACATTGCAATGAAGGTTCATAAACATTCTCAGAAAACATAACATGCCCATATCTTGCTGCAGAATAACCCATCTCTCTAGCAAGTTCAATCTGAAACCACCTAACAAAAAATGCAATGTAAATAAAGGAAATCTATAGCTATGCTGCTCAAGCAAATGTCACACGCAAAACTGGTATTGAAGAAAAGAAACTAACTGAATTCTAAGTCAATAAACAACGGCAAAGAATAAGCCCATAGATGCATTTATAAATATATTAGTTGGGCCATGCAAGTTTCAAGTTTGGATCAGGTTTCCAATCTACTTTGTAACGTGATCAAGTCATATTATGAGAAAAAAATAGATCAATTTAAGGGCTCCAAAAATTTGAATACCCCGGACTCATTTGGCGGTAACCACCCAGATGCATATATCATTTGGACGCCTGCTTCGCAGTCTTCGCGTCGTCTCGGTCTGGCGACAGAGCTGCTGCTCTGCTCGCTTGGTCACGTTTGTCGCACTGCTCTGCCCGTGTTTTTTCATTTCCTTTCAAACGACGTCTCTTCGCTTCATGTCCGACAGAATCTTGTCGGCAAAGATGGCTATCAGTTCCTATGCTTCTGCACTTGTCGGTGACCTCTCGATTCCTACTCGTGCTCCTCTTTCATAATCAGAGACTGGTTTTCGTATAGGTAAATCTTGCAATATTCCTCAATCTTTTCACGATGCTCTTGAAGGTGGTGGCGATCGCACCTTCATAAAAAAATTGGGGAAAAAATGGGAAGTCTGTTGTTGTTCTCACAGAGTTTAAAACCAGTACTCTCGCGTCATCTTGGCGTTTTGCTCTAGTGGTTAAATTTTTTATGGTAACCCAAAATTGGAGATCATTCGGAAAGAGTTCTATGAAGCTATTGGGCAGTTGGAATATTGGTCTAATCGACATTCGACGCATACTGATTTAGTTGTCTCATGATGTTGATTATACCGACATCTTTTCTCAGAAAGATATCAAGATCGACAACTGTTATATGAGAATTCTGAAGTGGACTATTGGTTTCGACCCAAAGTCGGAGTCCCATATCATTCCAATTTGGATTAAATTTTTGTGGTTAAAATTACATCTGTTCAATTTGAAAATTCTCTACTCCTTAGCAACTGCCTACGGTAAGTCTCTCCGGGTTGATAGTCATATGTTTGCTGTCACCAGACCCTCTGTGGCTTGTGTTAGTTGAGAGGGATATCACTCAACCAGCTCCGAATGAGGTGTGGATTGGAACTACTCACAACGGGTATTGGCAAAAGATTGAAATCGAACCACACCCTCCTTATTGCTCTCATTGTAGTATGTTTGGTCACAACTCTACTATTTGCTATCGTTTACATCCTCATCTAAGGCCGAATATCACTAAAGAACAGCCACCTATTATACCTGCAGAGAAGATGCAATCTGATTCTCTTCCCAACACCGTAGTTCCTAAAGAAGAACAACATACTACAGCTACAGATCCAATTGTGCTTATACCACCCACTGTTATTGAAGAAGACTCACTTACAAGCCAAAACACATGAGAGAGCTCCTTTGATCTAATAGCAGATCAGCCTAAAACTTGTTGTTGCTTCTAATATTCAACAATTTGCATATCTCCAGAACACGTTAGACCAATATCATGCGAGTCAATCTTCGGAAGAGGAATGGCAGGTCCATTCCAGGAGGAAGAAGAAGAATGGAGGCCAACTCTAGCTAGGGAACATATTGGATGATAAATTGGTTACTACCGGCAATGGCAATCATCTTACCAACTTATTAGTTTGCTCCTTCCCTAGAACCAAAGGCAGATGCAAGTCCAAATTGGGTTGCTCTCTAGCCACCTAATACTTTGTATTTCAGCATTTTTAGGTTTTTTCTTTATGTCTCTACTGTATTTTTCTGTATTTTCTAGTTTTAAAACCATTTCTGATTTTGGTGTGAATGGAGTGCCATGTTTGGGCCCTTCAACACTAGCCCTTCAATACATTGTATCTGTATCTTTATTTCTAGTTAATATATTAGCCTTTTTGCTCTCTCTCTCTCTCTCTCTCTCTCTCTCTCTCTCTCTATATATATATATGTGTGTGTGTGTGTGTGTGTGTATTTGTTGAAGCATGGAGGTTTCAAGTCTAGATCAAGTTTCCAATCTGCTTTGTAACGTGATCTAAGTCATATTCCAGGGAAAAAAAAGAGCAGTCTATGGGCTCCAAAAATTTGAATACCTAGAATCTCGTTTGTTGTGAGTTTTAAGTTTGGTATTCTTGGTCAAATCTACAGAAAATAGATTTGATTGTAGATAAGACACTACCTAGAGATTTTGCCCCATTTTGCGAGGATTTTTTTATGTGGAGTCTATGGTTTCCTATAGGCACAAGTCTCTATGATTAATTACTCTTCCTGATAATGGGAGAGTTTTCGAATAAAGCTAGTCATTTAACACTGAATACTCAGTGTATAATAGCAACAAACTAAGATTTTATTACTACCTTGAACTTGAAGTAGATGATGGTGAAATGATGACAAACCCGACCACGATTTCATGCTTCCATCGTCCTAGTTCATCAGAGTTTGTGATCAACTTATTGAAAGTCAGCAATCATGAGTTGCATCATCCAAGGGGACCTCTATAGATCTAAGTTCAATGTTTGTCTAATAGGATAAATTTAAGTCGATCTCAGTTAACAAAAAATTTTGTGTCAAACAAATGTGCTTTATGGCTCCAACTCAAGTGGTAAAAAATAGTTAGAAAATATAGGGGTTACGACCATGGACGTAATTTAATTGTATTAGTTGGCGGTAAACACTCGATCAGAGGACTATGATCGTAATTGTTATTTTTTGTAGAGTCATTGGGGCATGCGGATAGCAAACTCAGGCCAAGTTCTTACTGGTGTGAGATTGCATCAAAAGCGTAAATATAATGATACACTCGATATGAAGTTTGCTCTTTGAGAGGTGAAGTCAATCATAAATTTATCATCTTTAACAAACTACTATGGAGGGTGGACGGATTTTAAATTAGATGTTTTGATTTGTTATGTTGAAAACTTGTTTTGAATATTGATTTAAAAGTTGAAACATCCAGTAAAAATCTTCAATCAACACGACTATCAACAGAAAAATAACTTTTGAAACATTTATGCTTGAAATTTATTTAAAATTTGACTTTTGAATATTTATAAAATAATAGTCGTGTCAACTTCAGTCCTTATGAAGAGGAAGATCGGACTATGCAAATGGACATCCTATTTCTTATATTTGTGATTTGAACATCATTGAAATTACTAGACTCGTCAATTCAATCTTTAAGAGGAGGATCGAACTACATGACTTGAACTTACAAATTTTTCTGTTTATGATGTGGAGGATAATGAAAGGCATAAACTCATCAAATCATACTAGTTATGGCCCTACATGCAAGTTGACCTAATTAAAAGTACTCATGGTTTGATTATCTTGAATTTGATTTTTTAAAACACGAGGGTTTTAACTTTAAAATAATTATAGATTTTCTAAAAAGAATTGTGCACGTTTATCAGAGAAAACTATTTGAGTGCAAGTTTAAATTTGATCTGCAGAACATTCTCAGACCATTTATGTTTAAACACTTAGTCAATTTGGTGGAGCACTTGTGAGTTTTCCTAATTAATATATATGCATCTTCATATAATTGTATTAATTTTGCCTCGCTTGTAAAATATAGTTCGATAATTTTTTAGTTCACTTAAAATGTAAAATGATATATTAAAAATATTAACATATATTGTGAGTCAATATCTTAGATTTGATGTCTCAAAACATGAGTGCAAGATTCAATCATTCAAAATTATTAATTGCACTAATATCCTATTATTTAGATGCATATAAATAACTTAAAAGCATTTTAAACATTGTAACAGGTCTGATTATATTTGCACAAATTTTGAGTCAGATCATTTGAATCAAGAAAGAGCCTTAAATTTTGTGAAAATTCAAAATCATTGAAACGATAGAACTTGGGTAATGTACTACTGGATTACATTAAAAAAATGCATTTTGAACTTTAAAAGGGTGCCTTCTGTCCACTTATGAATTGGAGTTGCAAATTTTATGGCAAAAAGGCATAAAGTCATTGTTTGTCATTTAAAAAAAAACATTTATGCGCTTGATTAATATCGATTATTAGTTCTAGATTTTAAGAAGAGTTGTAAAGTAGAGAATACTAGGAATCATCGTCGTAGAATTAGATGAGACGCTTAAATGGCACAAACAAAATTTTTTTTACGAGTATAATTCAATATTTTAAAATTTGATATGTTCATGAAGAAGTAAATTCTATGTGAGATAAAATAACAAAAACTATTAAGTGGCAAAAGTTGTACTTGAAGAATCAAAAAAAAAATTTCTATATATAAAAATAGTTGGTGGTAGAATAATAATGTGCAATAAAAAATAAAATATAAGAAAATATTTTATATAAATTAGGTTAAATGTAAAAGCTTAGAGAATTGGGAAAAATATCAAACGGCCCATAAGGAGTCTAAAAGAACAATCTGTGACGCTAAAAATTCTATTTTTAGTGATCTTTATCATAGATTAGATACATACATACATACATACATATAGACATATAGACAAACATACATACAGACACACACACACACACACACACACATACATATGTCATACATACATACATACACACACACTCATACACACACACACACACACACACACACACACACACACACACACACACACACACACACACACACACACACACACACACACACCACACATAAATACTACATACTACAAACACACACATACTACACACACACACACACACATAAGTACTACATACTACAAACACACACATACTACACACACACACACACACATAAGTACTACATACTACACAAACACACACATACTACACACACACACACACACACACACACATAAATACTACATACACACCACACATACACACACACACACATAAATACATACACACATACATACATACATACATACATACATACATAGATATATATATATATATATATATTCACTTTTTTAAAATTCAAGAAGTTCACAGTCCATAGTCCAAAGATTTCATTTTAAGTTCTTTCAAAATGTTCATATTTTAAAGTCATGTGCAAGTCTATTTAAATTATTGTAACAAGTTCAAATTTTTTATCATTTTGAACGCATTCAAAAGCCTAAATTTGATTATTCTTTAAGTTTGAAATTCCTTTCTTTTTTTTTTGCAGTCTAGGAGTCCAAATTAATTTATTTTTGAAGTTCAAGAGTCCAAAAAAAGTTATTTGCAGTTCAAATTAACCAAAAAAATTTGTCCGTCTCAAAGCATTTTCGCCTCTTAGGGGGCATTGGGGAGAGTGTCAATCTGTTCATTTGTCTTAAAAGACGCGCTGATCAGTATCGTGAAACACTGCAGCCAGTAGACAAAATATTCTTTTAAATCAACACTGTAATCATCAGGAAATAAATATTTGAAACATTTATGCTTAAAATTTATTTGAAATTTGACACTTGAATATCTATAAAATATTAGTTTTGTCAAATTCAATGCTTATGAAGAATATGATCTAATTTGAACATATTTAAATGACTAAACTTGTCAACCTCAATACTCAAGAGGAGGATTGGAATACGTGATCTGGACGTTCAAATTTTTGAAATTAATGATTTGGATGTTATTCAAAGCAATAAACTTGTTGACTTCAATCCTTAAGAGGAGGATCGAACTTACAACATTATCATATAAAAAAATAGTCTAATTGAAAGCATGCAAGTTTGATTAACTTGAATTTCAATTTTTTTAAACATGTGTAGCCTTGACTTTAAAAGAATATTTGTTTTCTTAAAAAAAATTTGCATGTTTATTAGAGCAAAAACTAATTGAGTGTAAGTTTAATTTTGAGCCACGTAATATTCTAAAACCATTTAAGTTTAAACACTTAGTCATTTTGGTGGAGCACACGCGGCTTTTCCTATTAATATACATGCATCTTGATATAATTGTATTAATTTTGACTCATTTGTAGAATATAGTTCTATAACTTCTGTGCTCTTATAAAATGTAATGTGATATTTTAAAATATTTAGATTTGAAGGATGTCTCAAAACATGAGTGCAAGATTCAAATTATTTAAACTTATTAATTACACAAACATCTTATTATTTAGATGCATATATGTTAGAATTTTTATTAAGAATAATTTATAGTTATTAGGATTAAATTTATTTTCTTTCCCATTTGAGATTTATTTTTTTTGGATTGGATTAATTTTCTTTTCTATTTTATGTTGCTAAGAGGATTGAATTTATTTTCCTTCCTATTTTTATATTTTATGTGGTTTCCTTTATCTCCAAGTAATTATTCGAAATTGATTAATTATAGATATATCTCCTAAAATGGCATCGAGAGTAACCCTAGAGACTCTAGGAGCAAATCGTCTAGCGATTCCTTACTTCTCTCCTTCTTGTCGCTGACAACGAGGAGCAGGACAAAGTTTCTTTCCTTGTTGTTGAGCGAATTGGGAAGCAACTTACCTGATCAGGAGCTCCGGGAGACACCGTACGAGGTCTTTGTCGCCGCGTGCCAAAAGACACTGGAAAGCCATTGACATACATTTCATCTTCCGAAAGAGCGGTCGCGGCAGCAGGATTGGTGATATCATCGTCGGTAGAGAGACCATTGTCATCCGCTTTGTCATTATGGCAGTCACCGTTGATGCAGAGATCTCTAACTTCAACGGTTGCTGGCAAGATGAAGAAAGTGTTGGGGCTTAAATCGTCGCAGAAAAGCTCCAAGAAGAATAGCAGCCCCTCTAAGACAGTGAAGAACCCAATGACATTTGGGGAGCTCATGAGGGTGTAGATGAAAGTGTCAGAGCAAACTAATTTGCGAATCCGGCATGGGCTGCTCGAGATCTCTGCTAGCCGGCTCGAGAGATGTGTAGAATCCATCATTTTGCCACTGGAGTAAATATAGCAATTTAAAGCTTCTGAATTTCAAGACCAGCAAGAGTATGAAGCTTTGTGAAGCAGAAATTTGAAGTTTATTGAGACTAGATTGCTTCTACACCTCTCAAGCATTAGATAAACCAGAACTCGTGTCCCAAAGGCTTAGGCAGATCATACGTGAAGCTTTAGAGAGGCTAATAGAGACAGGGAAGAATTTTGGAGTCTTTCTTGCCAGTGGAATTCCCTCGAGCTTTTCTACCGCCGAAAGCTTCCTATTCTCTATAGTCGAAGATCTTTGTCGTGTTGTAGGCCCTTCCTCCGCCTCCTATTTTTAGTTTTTCCACTGGAGCTTTCCTCTCTCTGCATGCCTCGTCGTCGATATTTCCTCCTGCAACCTTTCCTGCAGCCAAAATTCCCTCTTACGGACCCTAGCAGCTAGAACTCTTTCTTGCGGGAACTAGCTATCGGAACCTCCTACAAGCTGCCTATTGCTGACTTTTCCAGCTGCCGACCCCTTCTTCCCATTGGAAACTCCCTTCCATGCAAGTTTTAGCTGATGGATTAACTGATGGCTCACCCGTTACTGGCTAGAAAATCCCCCCGCTGCAGTAAAACCCCCCGCCGCTGCAGTTTTCCTGCCGGCTTCTGTTGTTGAACCTACCTGCAAACTACAGGATTCCTTGCAGATTCCTAGCAGATTTCTGCAGTTATTGTCGCTTCCCAACAGCGTTTGCTTCAGCTGCCCAAGCATAGATGACTCAACCGCCATCACCGCGACTCTTCTCGTACGCGGCAGTAGCAATCCCCACTGCTAGCCCTCATCTTCGGATTGCGATCACTATAGATTTGAGCGAATGAAGTGCATACGTTGTGAATTGGGTGGACCGGTACTACCTTCAACCTGGTGATATCATCATCCTCCTTCATGATCGCTCCACTTCTGTTATATGTGGCGTTGATTGCAGATCGATAGACCTCTCCATGTCGAAGGTCGCAGCTACTACTGAAGAGGTTGACTCTGAGCAGCCGCAACAAGAATTTAAGGAAGATTTTAATGCCTTCACTATCACCAAAACACACATCTCGCCCAGCTGCTTGTAGGTTGTAGAGGATCATGACATGAATGAGAGGCCCTGCCTCGAGGTACAGAGGCTTGGGCTTAGTGTTGTTATTATGGGCAGCAGAGGATTTGGAGCGTCTGAAAGGAGTGGCAAAGGGAGACTTGGTAGCGTCAGCGATTACTGTGTTGGTAGTGTGGTATCCTAACGAAGCTACAGATGGCCTGACTGAAGATGTGATCTCTTCGAACACTATAACTGTTATTGTGATTAACAAAGCTCCGAAGTTTTTTCCTTGCAGCATGCCCTTCTTCGAAGCTTTACCTGCAGCAGACCCTTTCTCCAGAGCTTTTTCTGCATCAGGCCCTTCTCTGAAATCTTTCATACAGCGCGCCCTCCTCCAGAGCTTTTTCCTACAGCAGACCCTCCTCCAGAGCTTTTCCCTGCAGCAGGCCCTCCTCTGGAATTTTTCCCTGCAACATCGTTTTCTTTGGAACTTTTTCCAGCAGCAGACTCTCCTCCGAAGCTTTCTCCTGCAGCAAACCCTCCTCCGGAGCTTTTTCCTGTAACAACATGCATCAGAATTTCCTCTGAAATCATTCCTGGAGTAGACCCTTCAAAGTTTTTCTTTTTTTTTTACATATCATAACCTGCAGCTTTTCCTGTTGATTGTCTACTTTCCTGCAAACTTCCCTGCAATATTACCTATAAAAGTCTTTAACTTATCTACAGGCACTGCAGAAAATGCAGTCAAAGACAACCACAATCACTTAGAAGTCAGTTTTTCCTAGACGTTGTCTACTTCTCTACAAACTTCTCAGCAGCATTACCTGTAGAAGTCTTTCGCCAACCTATAAACACTGCAAAAACTGCACTCAATCCCTAAATGCTCTTGAGATTCATTACCAACTACTGGATGAAACTTCAAGTTCTACCTCACAAAGAATTTCACTCCCTCATTGATTGTCAACTATATTTCAATTTGAGGGGGAGTGTTAAAAGTTATATTACAAAATAATTTATAGTCATTAGGATTAAATATATTTCTCTGGATTGAATTTATTATCTTTCCTATTTTAGATTTATTTTCTTGGTTTGAATTAATTTTTTTTCCTATTTTATGCTTTCCTGTTTTATGTTTGTTATGAGGATTGAATTTATTTCTTTTCTTATTTATGTTTTTCTATTTTATGTTATTTCTCTTATCTCCAAGTAACTATAGGAATTGATTAATTAGAGATATAGATGTTATATCTTTCCTTTCATGTTATTTCATTTTTTTTTGTCTTTCCGATTCTAGAATTCATGTAAGGGCATTTATACTACCTTTTCATATCCATAAAATAATTTCCGCTAAATTATGAAAATCAACAATAAAATAACTTAAAATCCTTTGAAATATTAGAATTGAGTTAAATATCCTAACCTATTTAATTTTTCAGGTGAAGTTCGGGTTGACCCATCAACCCTAAATTAACTTGAATTTGACCCGCCACTCAGATTTAACTTGAAATTCACTCAAAATTAACCCAAAATCGATCCGAATTTAACATGAATTGTTATTATTCCTTTTGTTAAACAGGTTATATGAATGTGGTTTGGGTTGGCCGATTGAAGGCGGATTGTTGGGATTTTCGACAGGTATAATATTCGAGTCGGGTTCGAGTCAGACCTATCAGGTTGGGTAAGCTTTGGGTTGGGCCCCACCCGCTGACCTGAATTGACACCACTAGAAATAAAACCTTGAATTTTGTGAAATTTGAAATCATCGGAAAAAAATAGAAATTCACTTGGATATTGTATTATTAGATCACATGCAACTTTATAGTTTGGGCTTTAAAAGGGTCCCCTTGCCAGCTTAAGAATTAGAGTTACAAATTTGATGGCAAAAAGACATATAGTCATTATTTGGTATTTAAAAAATGGTATTTATGTGTTTAATTAGCCTTAATTTATGATTTAGATAGATCACATAAGGATGTATTTACACTAGGACAATTTTATATGATCATTTTTAAATATGATCGAATTTGAAGTCGAAGAGCAATCCAATCAAATTAATTGGCAGATTATCAAAATTATTTATGAGCTTTTATATGTGTATGTGCATCCGACTTTGTTCATTTGAAGTATCTACGAAATATAATTTAAATGATTATTTGTATTTTCTAACAGACACATATTTTTTGTCATTTTTTTTAAATCGAAGTAGTACATATTATATAATTAAAATAATTCAATTTTTAAGTTCTTTCAAAAAGTTCATATTTTAAAGAAATTTATAAATTCTTTATTAAAATTATTTTATGAGTCCAAAATTTTCAATTTTCAATTATTTTGTAAATTCAAAAGCCTAAATTTGAACTATTTGAATGAAAACAAGTCTTTATCACACTAAGTGGGGTCGGCTACATGAATCCACTATTCCATCGTGTCCTATCGAGTGTCATATTTTTATGTAATTCTAATAAATTAATATCATTGTTATACAACATGCCCAAGTCTTATTCTTTAAGTTTAAAGAAGTCAAAGTTAATTTATTTTTGCAATTCCAATAGTCCAAATTCAAAGAGTCAACCACCCGGTGTCTCTTAGGGGGCATTGGGGAAAGTGTCAATCTTCCCAACTGGTTTAGAAGACAATGCTCAATGTCATGAGACATTGTGACAGGAAGACAATATTTTTTTAACCCAGTAGTATTAAATGGCCCTTCGAGCCTAATATTAACCTATAAAAAGCCAAAACACAAACATGCATTTCCTTGGTACTTGACTTTCTCTGAACATTACTTAATTTTCTGGAAAAGTACTTGAGTTTTCAAGAACAAGTACGTAATTTTCCTGCATTTTATAAAAAATAGCAAAACAAAAACTCAAATTTCCCTGAATGGTACTTTATTTCCTAGACAAATTTTCCCTATTTTTTATAAAAATTTCCCGAACGATTGCATAAATTTTCCTGAACGGTACTTAATCACCATGAAAGATATTCAAATTTGCTAGAACGGATATTTAAAAAAAAAGTCACTTTGCCTTTTATACCTTTTCGAGCGAGGCGATGTCGACAATGGCGAAACGACGGAATCAGCAAAATAAAAGCATTTTTTCTGATTTTCTGAATTGTTTTCTTAGGTTTAAAAGTATTTGAGAGATAAGAGAGGCTTGTCTTAGTGCATGGCTATGTTTGGGGTTTGTTAACAAAGGAACAAAGATGGGTTGGTTCGGAGAATTCGACCTGGAGTACTTCTGTCGTGCAAAACAAAAGCCAGCCATTTTGGTCTAGGGCAATGTGAAAGATAGAGCAGGAAAGCTTGATTTGTGCACAGTGAAGGAGAGGAAATTGTGACATTCTGGGTTTCTCTGCGAACAATGAAGCTTCCACTTTGGATCCATAAAAAACAGGATAAAAACAGAGGGCTTCGGACTGGAGTCGAAAGGGAACAGCAAAATACGCGACAAAGGGAGGCTAGGCAGTGAGATGCAATCGTGTGAGACAATTGTGGTGAATAAACGTTGGATCGAGCAGCTCAAACACGGAAGACTAGGTTGCAGCAAGAGGCAAGCACAGGTAAGTAAGGCATATGGTAGTTTTGAAGTTCTCTGTATTTAGTGGTTCTATGGTTGTCTTCATGGCTAACCCTAGCCGCGACTGTATCTGAGGCATTGGATCAACTGTCACTTGACATCCTAGAGTAAGAGCAACTTCGAAAATTGTCGTTACTAAGATTTTAAACTAATCTTGATTCCTAGAAATTTAAATCAGATATGCCTTAAAGAGCTGCATTCTAGATCACAAAGGTTCGTTTAATGAAGAAAACTACAGAGCAGAAGGCTAGCTGAGATAATAATCAAAAAAGCATTCTCTATTCGTTTACCTGCATAACAGCATCAGGTCCTTGAGTCCACCAACTAGCGCATGCATCAAACTGAGAAACAAGCATTTCCTTGTTGGACCGCATCTAACCAGAACGGATAAGGCAAGCTTGAGATAAAACCAACATTTTTATTGAAGACAAATAAGTTCAGAAATATGGCAACATTTCATGTCAATCTGCACAGCTGAACAATAAGATCACCAAAAATAGACTTAAGAAACAGCTAATGGCTTATGCCTTTTTCGGCATCTAACCATTAATATAAAAATCAACAACAGCTACCATATACTGATTGAGTTACTGAAAAGAAGCTAATATGCATAACCAACCTTGTGTATTGCAAAATTCTCACCACAACGTGAATCAATCACCGTAACACCATCCATTGAAACAAATTTGTGCTGGGTAAATGGCCACCAAAAAATATCCACAGCCTTTTCTCGCATATCATGCAACCTCTGTGTCCTTTTTCTGTGATAAGACAGCATCACCTCCTGCAGGGAACTAAATACTTTGCTAGATTCACAAAACCAGTCAATTAAGTTGTTTGATGGCTCTTCAGGAAATTTTGGTAGTACACAAACAGGTACCCTAGAAGAAATAAGCTATGATAAGTAAAATCCACGAACAAAAATGTAACAGAATCAAAATCTACATGTCCAGCAGAAATACCAAATTCAAAGAGAATAGAAAACTATTTAACCTAATGCAACAAACAAGTTAAAATTAAAATGAACATTCATGCAGAAAGTTTACATCAAGGGCACATTTGGTTGCTTTTAAATAGAAACTTACTTTAGAGAACAAAGATTTTTGTTTGCTCAATTTGCAGTTAGAAAGCAAAATCTTTATATTCGAGATGTTTGTGGATTTTAAAATCTATCTCTATTTCTAAGTAAAATTCAACCAGGTAATAGAATTCAGAACGAAGGTAATATTTTGGCTGGAACAGAATGCTGAAATGTGAATAATAAGTGCATATGATAGATCAGGATCAAACCAAAACATTCCCGTCACGAATAAGATCATAGCATCTTAAGAGTAAAAAAACTTCCCAGAGAATTAAAATAGGACCAGAACCTTATGCTCGCATGACTAGCAATGCCAACTGCTAGAGCCCACGGATGCCCTAAAGGAATATCCCAGACAAGATGTTTTAGAAGGAAAAGAATGATTGCTGTAGAAGGAGAGGACCTTACACTATAAAATGAAATCCAGGACAACATAGAATGGAAAAGACATAACATGAAGCTATTAATTCAAATCAGATAGTTATGTATTCAAAGTGTGAAAGTTATTATATTTATTTAATATATTCGGTACATGTATCAAGAGTGTATGTCTGTAGATATTTTTCTTGTTGTAAAATAGACTACTTCCATTATTTTCTTCTTAGATTAATCTATACATTGCCGTGTACCAAGTGAATTGAACCAATGAGATGAATCTATTCCAGCCCACTTCTTCTCGACAAGTTATCAGAGCCCAAGTGCATGCATACTAGTGTATCTACTGCAGCCTTTACAGTTGCAAGCTTTCCCACTAACTACAGCCATTATCATTTCTAGTGCCTTTCCGGCCAATTTCAGAAACCAAATCCATCATTTTTTTTTTCTCATTTATACAACCGAGCAGTAAGAACCAGAACCTCCCAGTCGTCGCAGTCATCCCAACTTAAAATTTTACTTCAAAAAATCCAAATCTATTATGTGGTTTCAACCACAGCCCTTCTACTTTCTGTCTCAAATTTCTACCACCATCCAATCTCCATTGCAACATATAGGGTCTGCTTGGGGCAGCTGCAGATTATATAAAAGCAGATTATCCTAACAATCTGATAGCAGATTATCAGGATAAGTTGGCTTGTTGTTTGAGGGAGCTTATTCAGAATAAATTATTGGCAGTCGTTGTTAAATAAATGACCATCCTGCCACTGTATAGTGATGTTGTTTGCAACAGAACTGCATGAGCACCAACATAGATAAAACAGAAGCGACAAATCAATATAAGATATTTTTATAGAATATGCATAAATCTTTTTTGAAGAAGAATGAGTTTAGAGAGAGAGAGTTGTTGAACCAATTTGAGTGATGGGAACTTTGGTGTCATCAGCAATATGAATACTTTCAATGGTGGGGTATTCAAATTTAAGGGAGAGACTTTGTAAGCCAAATAAAAATGGTACGAAGCACCTACATCAAAAACCCAATTGGAAGTGGTGGTGGGCAATGGATTGGTGCAAGGAAATAAGTTTATAAGAGGAACATGGAACATGAGACATGAGGAGAGCAATTTTGGTGATGTGAAAAGTAATTTTCTATTGAATGAAGTTCAGACATCAATGTGTTGAATGGCCTTGTTGATTGAGACTTTTAAATTGAGTAATGCATCCTCGAGATGGTTGGAGATTGATGTTGATCAAAGTATTTCATGCTACAAGTGCTATATAAGATGCAATGAAAGGTATAAAGTTTGGGTAGAGTGCACTCATTGTGGAGCTTAGGATAAGTTGGTCCTAGCAAACCAAAAACAGATATATATGTTTGGAACATTATCAATGTTAGGTAGATTTTGTGGTAGGAAAGGATAAGATCTATCAATGTAGCCAAGAAGATTGTATCTATGCATATGAAATGAAATTGGAAGAACCAAAAAGAGTAGTTTATAGGTGTGAGCTTGACCTAAGAGTTGGTGCTAATAAGGATAAAGTGAATTGGCATTCAAAATGGCCAATCAACTAAGCCACGTTAAAAAAAGTGAGACTTTGCTAGCCCAAGATTTGAAAATTTCCAATAACATATTCCAACTGCTAAACAAATCGATTCATCTAAAAAAAATTTACCTAGCACAGAAAACTAGGTATTAATAAAGTCGAAGATGCAAAAAATCAAAGAATTTGAGTTAGTATAAACAGCTAGTAATTCAACTTGAGGACTGCGGCAAGACAGTCAACAATAGTATTTTCTTTCTGTCTTGTTTAGTTAAAGGCAATGGACCGTAAGAAGGGATTTCAAATGAAAACTCTACATAGCTATGCAAGAAAATAAGAAATATGCTCGATTCTTAATAGTCCTTGAGAAACCCAAAATCAAAGCAAAAAAAGAAATGAAGACAAAATCAAATAGAGAAAAATAACTTATATTTCTTTGATTAGATACTCACAATAACAAACTCAACCTAGAAAAGAAAAATTAAGTTTCCAATTCCACAACCAAGAGATTAATATCAATCAAGCCAAACAGATCCCCCAATAGAAAAACACTCAAAAGCAATACTTCACGAAACAGGAGACCTCACCGGATCGAGATAGACGCTTCCATGTACGATGTCATAGAGCTGCTTTAAGTACCGGTGGTCCAGCTTCCCGCCATCACCAAGGAGTGCCGGCGACGGCGCTAATTCCTGCAAGAGGAATAGGTCTTCATTAAAACAGTCCCCCGTGTCTCTGCATCTTCCTCTTGCGGATGAGCGATGATAAGAGAAGCAAAGATTGCACGTTAGGTATGGTGGTCGTGAAGAGGAGGAAGAAGGCGAGAAGAACCGCAAATTGAAGAGAGAAGGGCGAGGGAGAGCAGAGGGCACAGGGGAATATTGTCGGAACGCTAGAAGGAGACGCGGGGTCGATCCCGAGTCCCCCCAATTAACAAAATAGCGAACGGTGTTTGGGAGCGGCTCCAAAACGCAGGACAAACGCAATATTCAAACAGTGTAGCGGCCTTTTCAAAAATGTCACTTCGCACCTCAATAAGCTGCCCCAAACAGGCCCATAGTCAGGACATTAGGAATCAATGTTCAATCATACAAAGTCAACGCAAACCAAATGATTGGAGATCTGTAAAATGTCCAACCTATGTATAGGCAAAATGAAACAAATCTATTTATGTATATATATACATTTGTATATCTAGACATATGTATAAATATATATCTATATATGTATATATATATATATTTGTGTGTGTATGTATGTATGTATATATGTATATACCTGTTGGTTGGCATTCACAGTATAAGACCCCTCAGGTCGGGAGTTCGAATCTCCTCTGCCACAATTGGCCTTAAAGAGGTGGTACTCGAATTGTTAGGCACATTAGGGATGGTCAGAGGGTTATATAATAGCCACTGGTCATTCCTTGTGGTTTGGCACTATTTTGAATCCGGATCGGAATCTTTTGCTTACCACTATGATTTGCAATCCGGATCGAAAGCAGAAACACTTTCTACAAGATTACCCTTACATTACATGCTGGTTTATTTGGATGGCTCGTAATGATATTAAACATGAGGGTAAACCCATTCAGATTACGATGGTCTTTACAAATGTTATTGCCTATATTAATAAGCTTTGGAGGACGGGTAAACAAAGCTTCTTTTCGTGCATTAATTATTTTCTTTTTTTGGGGCCTACGGTAATGGTTGAGAGGAGTTTTCCTCATCTCCCGATTTTGGTGAGATGGCGGCCACCTCCCAGGGGGTGGGTAAAGTTTAACACTGATAGGAGTTGGAAATCCAGCAGTGTTGGTTGTGGAGGCATTGCTATACTTTTCTTTTCCTCACCCACTTACGCTGACACTCCTATTGAGGCAGGGGCTCGGGCCATCTTGACAGCTGTCAAGATAGCTCACTCTCTCAACTAGTTTTTTATTTTCTTTGAAAGTGATAATCGCAACTTGGTTGACATCCTTGTTAATGGTGCCGAGGCCCCTTGGGCAAGGCCCCGTGCCGAGGCCCCTTGGGATATTCTCTAATATATTAAGAGGATTAAACTCTTAACCTCTCATATGGCTGTTATTTGGAGTTTCATTTATCATGAGGGGAATCAACTCGCAAATTGGCTTGCTATCTTTGGTAGCGCTACTAATAATTGTTGGGTGGGATATGTTCCCCCCGCCCTTTACACGCATTGCTAGTTGGAGACATGATAGATGCTCCTTATGTTCGTTGGGATGTTTCCTCCTAACATATTATTAATTTGTATTATTAATTTGGTATTAATTTGGTGGTATGGTTTGGCCTCGGCTTTGCAAATCATTTGGAATGTTTTCATTTTTCTATTTCTGTTTCGGGCTGGCTTAGATTTCTGCTGTCTGAGGGAATGTAGTTGCCCCTCGCCTGCTACTTATAGTAATAGCTGCTTTTGGTTTTGTGGAGCCTTGTTTGCTGGCTTGTTTGGGTGCCAGCTCTTGCACCTGAGGATGCTGGTCGAGGGTCTCCCTTGCGTATCTATTCCCTTGTGGAATCTCTTTTTTTTTCCTTTGTTTTTATGCTTATATGTCTACAGTGGCACTCCCACGCTCCTTTCAGGACCACAATGTGTATTGGCTGCTCTTGACTTCATCGGCTCACTGTCTACTATCTCGATTCCTCTTTTCTTCCTTTGTGTTCTGTTTTGCAGGATTCTCTTGTGGACTAAGATGCATGTGATGTTGATGCCATCTCAACAAACTCTTCGTAGCACTGGTGCTCTTTTCTCGGTTTTTTGGTGTCCTTTGTTAATTTTTTTGGTGTACTTCTTATTGTTGGTTATACGCTTATTTTGGTATACTGGATCTCATGTATTTTTTGGTACACATTTTCCTTTTTATTTTTTTGGTGTTGAGTTGTAATGTAGATAGAGAAACCCCTAGGAAACTCTTTTTATTTTTAGATGGGATCCTCCTCTCCCTCATTTTATACTTTAAATTTATATTAACACGTAGGGAGAACGCGTTGCTCTTTCCCCAATATATATATATATATAAAGCATATATATATATATAAAGCCCGTCGCAGTAATCTTTACAATAATAGACCCTGTAGTGATAGTTGAGAAAGATACAGATACAATGTGTAGGAAGGCCCAAGCATGGCACCCTGCCCACACAATAACCACAAATGGTTCCAAAACTAGAAAATACATAAAAGTACATTAAAGAAAATGCCTAAAAGTGTCGAAGTATATAGTATCAGGTGGCTAGAGAGCGACTCAATTTGGTCTTGCCTCTGCCTCTAATTCTAGGGAATGAGTCAGCTAATAAATTGGTAAGATGAGTGTTATTGTCAGTAGTAACCAATGTATCATCCAATAAGTTCTCAAGCTCGAGTCGGCCTCCATTCTTCTTCTTTCCCCTGGAATAGACATGTCATTCCTCATCCGAAGATTGGCTCACCTGATTAGTGGATTGGTCTAAATTATGTTTGACATGTGTAGGTTGTTGAACATTAGAAGCAATTATATGTTGTACCAGCTGATCTTGTATTGGATCAAAGGAGCCCTCTCGTGTGTCTTGGCATGTAGGTGAGCCCTCTTCAATAACAGTGGGTGGTTACTACATTTTTTTCAAAGGTTGATCGCCGATCAACCCCATAATCTGACTGAGGGGCAGACCCCCCTTCCAGAAAGATGTGCAATTCGATCCTACGCAGGGATCGAACCCCCGACCCAAGGGACTTACACCAAAGGCCGCAACTAAAATATATATATATATATATGAAGGGAAAATGGAGGTGGTCACCTTGGAGCGGGAGGGCCAAAGAGAGGTGATCTGATGATTAAAGCATGAGATAAATCCATCAATCAATGTAAATCCCAATCTCAGGATCATTTGCCAAATCAATAACAGATGAGAGAAAAAAAGTAGTAACTCAATGGTAAAGGAATTAATATATTCGGACACTTGATAAGATCCCTTAATGAGAAATCTTTTAGTACATGTTTAGTAGTGTTGACCTCAATTTTGAAGTCTTTCTTTCTTTCCCTCTTCCCAGAGCCTAAAATCTAGCCTTAGGGTTTCCTATTTGACTCTCCTAGAGGACTAGACCGGGACATATAATATTTAAAAATTCGAGTCATTTCTTCGCTCCTCGAAGTTTCATGTGAACGGTTTCTAATTCTTGACGTCCAGTTGAGTCGATTAAAGCCGACATATTGAAGCTCTTGTTGAGTTCCTATAGGAATTTGAAAGACATAGATGGACCCCACAACGTTCGACGTTTAACTTTGTGTCGAGAACAATATGTTTAACTATGGTTGTCGTTTAGGCGATGATCGGCCATCAATTCGTTTGTTAAACGGCTCCGATTAGACCAAGTTAACTTCTTTTGCCAGAACACGTGCAAATTAAAGTTAAATTGATACGATATTCGACGAACTTTTCCAGGATAGCTCGGATGACGAAACAGACTGCGTCAGTGCGTCCGGGACGTTGATTTTAGCCGGGAATGACATATATCTTGATGAGATTTTGAATCGAATTAAGTTGTGCATAAATTGATAAATTTTGAATAAAATAATATCTTTTTTATTCAGTAAATTTAATTAAAAAAAGAGGAAAAGAAAAAATATAAACTCACGTTTTCTTTTTCACTTGCGTTTTCTTGCCCTAACCGAACTTTTTCCTCATCTCTTCTCTTGACCGGATCTCGAAGTTTTTTCGGTTCTCCGG
The DNA here is from genome assembly GCF_001263595.1 of Phalaenopsis equestris. Classification (NCBI taxonomy): domain Eukaryota; kingdom Viridiplantae; phylum Streptophyta; class Magnoliopsida; order Asparagales; family Orchidaceae; genus Phalaenopsis; species Phalaenopsis equestris. The sequence goes on from NW_018165530.1 coordinate 579,229, forward strand.
TCATCTCTTTCCCGCCAGTCTTAACCGACTTTCGCCGTCAGTCGCTTTGCCGGTAACCCTTTTCTAACAAATTTTCCCGCCCAAATGTGTAAGCCTCATCGATATGCACCTCTCCTTCCCTCGACTATAAATACCCCCCTCTGGGGAAGGATTAAGGGTTAGCATTTTTTCGTCTGGATGATTTGAAGATTTTTTTGTTTGAGGTTTTCTTTGCGGTCTCTGAAAGTTGTTGGGGAGAGTTTTTGGGGTTGAATTTTTTTTTATTCGTATACTAAGGAAGAAATTCGGTTGGCTGGTAATTCCTTTCTGGATTAGCTTCTTTCATTCATGGGATCTAGAAATTGTTTTTGCTTACTGCTTCTAAATTCTCTTAAACTTTTTGTTGAGGCGTGTAGAGGTAAGGATTTCCTCATTATTTTACAGATAATCGAATAAGGATTTCTTCATCGTTATATATATAGTCATGAGGATTTGATTAAAGCGATCTTCATTTCTTTTGTTTCTTGAGAACTTTATGCGTACTAATGCTTGGATTGGAATATTTTAAGTTTCGGATCTTGAATTGGTGAAGGTATTGGTTCGGCTATGTGGGTTTAGCTTTACTATCTTGGATTTATGGAGTATCTTTGATTCCCTTTTACTGTTGAAATTCATTATCTCAGTAATATAATGAGGTTAGGCATGAGTTTTCTTGGTAAAAGAAATTCTGCTTGCGATTCATTTTGCGATTTGGAAGTCTTCGTTTGTTATTGCTGCTAGAAGTGAGTTCTTCTTCCTTTCCTCTCTCCTTTGGCCATCTAATGTGAGGCTCATTTTCATGTTGAAATTCTTTTACACCTTTACTTGGATAAATAAGGGTTAAAGATGAAATTCCTGATCATGAATTAATGGATTTACAATTCTTTGCGATATATTCTTTTGAAAAGTATTGTACATGTACTGGTGTTTTGATTCTCTTATTGAATTAGTTAGATTCATTTTCTTTCACAAATCTGTAAGGGATTTCCTTCCCTTGGCCTTTGCTTTGATGTTTCAATAAACGCGAACAAATTTCTTGGTTATTTGATGGGTTTGTAGTCCCTTATTAGTTTTTTTTTACACATGTTTATATATGCAGATTTTGGGTGAATAATTGATGTAGCTTTTGTATGTTCACATATTTAACACCTCAAAATGGCAATCTCTTTATGCATTCCTTATTATTCTTAAACCTGGATGACTGTGAAATTTGTTTGAAGGCAGAAATGTACTTTTATTTGTTAAATCCAATAACAATTATTGAGGTTGGGTCACTCCCTGAATATCATGGTTGGTTGCTGCTTGTGGTTCACTAACAGAATGACATTATCACTCACTGAATTCAGTTTATTTGTTGAATTCCATGTTATTTGCTGAAATTAATTCACTTGCCGAATTTAATTCCATTCACTGAAACCATTTTGAATAATTTTAATGAGCATTGTATCTCAGATTTTGAGCAGATCACATGGATGAAATTATGCTCATACACTTGTTACACAATCTTTGAGTATTTACATACATACCACTTAATTCTTTACATGCATACCACTCGACTCTTTACATATTTGCTGAAATTTTAAAGGCATAAAAAAGCATTCATTTGTTGTTTATGCACTCTCTATATCTAAAAAAAATGTATGAGACTATTAGAAAAATTTTTGAAACATCTCTGATATTTGAATCTTTCTGTAAATCTTACTCGAATGCTAAAACTATTTAGTAGTCCTTATCATTTGTGGTTCATAAACTATAAAAACGTGGCTGGAAGGATCTTGCTTTGATGATTCCTTGACCGGCAATGTGAATTTTATGATTTGCGTCACTTGGAATTACCCTGAAGACATTTTCTAGTGCACCTGGAATTGGGAAGTTATGATGAAAAAAAAAATGTCTCGAGACTATTTTAATCAGCTAATGGGTATGCTTTCATTTATAAAAAGAAAGATAATTTTTTTTATGGTTAACGGTTAAGCTTTATACTACATTAAAAAAGGCTGAAAAACTGCATTTTAATTTGGATATGGCAGAAGTTAGACAATACTTTTTTGTGAACTTGGTCTTCTCGGGATTTTCTTTTTATATTGCAGGACATATTTGGATTGACATTTAAGGAAGTTAAAGGTGTTGAAGTGTGGCATGAAAACAGTTATATATATATAATCATGGCTTGAGATTAAATCTGAAAATAAAGGATTAATGTTATGAACATTTTAGAAATTCGTCCCTTTCAATTTCATTATACAAAACATTCAAAGACTATTAGATAAGCATATGAAACATCAAAGTGGCCTATAAGTTTGAAATGTGGGGTAACAGGCAATGATGCAAAGAACCACTGATACCACTGATCAGCTTTTCTTATAGATCAGCTTTTCTTATAGCTGAAAATATAGAATCGATATTCAATTAGTAAGATGCCCTTTCATTTCCATAAGTCATCGGTAACCCTAACCCTTCCTTTAAAGGTTTGAGAACTGGTAATTACAAAAAAACAGATACTACAGATACTACACTCGTGAAAAAAATAGATATTACAGATACTACACTTGTGAAAAGAACAGATACTACAGATCTTACGCAGATACTACACTTACTAAAAAAGAACAGATACAACACTACACCATAGACACCACACATTAATTAATATATATACATTTGATATCACCTACATATACACTCCACATATCACATATTACACTTCACACACCTCATATAAATACATCACATTCTTGATTGATAAATTTTAAACACCCCACGTACCAAATAATACATCTCATACACCACACATAGATATACTACACACCTTTAATTGATAAGTTTAGATATTACACAACAAATAACACCTATTAGACATCGCCACACCGTATACTGTTGATTGATAAGTTCAAATACTAACATCACTTATCCTAACATCACATATAGGTGCACCACACTCTGATAAGTTCAGATACTATCACACATGGGTACATTATACCTTTAACCAAATAAGTTCAGATATTATTTGGATTCACAATTTCATTAAATGATAGGGTTTAGTGTTGTCTGACTATATGGGTGATTCGTTGGTGACTTCTAGTTGATATCGATAGGTTGATTTCAATATATCAGTGGCCTGGGGGATCAAAAAAAAAAAGAAGTCTAGTCTGAGCCTAACCCCAAATTAAAATCATATATCCCACTTTAAATTTTCATATGATTTTCATATGCTTATCATTTAACTTTTTTTTTATAATCTGCAAATATTTATTTAATCCCTTTATGTTATGTAATTGTAATTTGTTTTGTAGTTTCGCCAGAATTAACCAGGTACATTTTTAGTTGTTTCAGTTTTTTTACTTTTCTTACTACATAGTTCCTTTTTTTTTTTACTGTACATTTCTTTTCTTTTTTTTTGTATTATACTGTACCTTTCTACATATTCTTTGCATTTTTCTTTTTACCGTACTTTGTCACATAACTTGTTCTTTCTTTACTGTGTTGTATTATATACATTTGTTTGTACTCATGTTTTTAGTTACTACCTTCTAGCATGTTCATACAATCCCCTAAGATAGGTCGTCTGAGGCATGGTTTTCTTTCTTTTACTCTTTTCACGGAACGAGATAACAACATGGTCGATAAACGATTCTTCTTCGGGAGGCGACCGAGACAACAACAAAGACGGCAGAAGAAGCTTTGGCTGAACTCCGATAGATTTAAATAACATACCTATAGGACGTCGAGGTTGTCCATCTGGCACAGTGTAAATCCTCACACTATCTTTTAAGACTTCGTACGACTGTATATCATACGATATAAGTCCTAAACTTTTTAGGATTCCGAGGTCGTTGTCTGGTACGACATAAATCATCTCATTTCCTCGGTTCATTTACATATGAAATGTAGATATAAGCCTCGACTATCTAAATAACTTGCAGGACTAAAATATCACATAATTTCTCTTTCAAAGATAAAGTCAAATCATATGTTAGTTTGAGATGTCACTGAATTTTCTTTAGTATCTTCGACATCTCTTACTTTTCAATTCTTCGAATTCTGGAAATAACTGCTCCTATTTGAACCTATCCCACTTGACTTTTCCTGTAACAATCGTAAAAACTTAAACGTTGAATTCTTGAAGACGAAACTCTGATTTTAATCGAGAGTTTTCTTAGGTGGTCTTAGTTGTCTAAGATGTAATTAACTATAGAGGTTTGTCTCTATAGGGAATTAAAAACCCAGATTAATCTAAACCCTATCTAATCTATGTATTGGATAGGGGAATTTGTCGGCTATAAAAATTTGCAGACCAAAATAGAATCATAAACTTTTAAGTTTATATAGCTAAGCGTACCAATAAGTGATACGTCATCCTTCAAGATAATATATCATTTATGGTATTGTGCTCGGCTATTTAAACTATTATATATAAGAGGTCTATCCGGTCTCATCATTTAAAAAAAAATACCATTTTCACAAAATTAAAATTACATTATATATATTATATTAAGTTTAAATTTAAAATCTTATTTTCAAAAAAAATTAGCTGACAAGTAACAATTTCCTATAAGCCTCCACGTCCTCTCGAAATATATATCACAGAAAAATGATTGCCTAACTTGAATGAAATTGACTTGAGTCTTTTATTGCATAATTCACTCGTCACAACAATTAAACTATGCCCCATTAGTAGGAAAATTATAGTTGCAAATAGTTCCCTTGCTATAATTTATTGATACCGGAAGTCACCCAAATCAAAATAAAAAAAACAAATATTATTACGGAGAGCAAATAGACGGTTACAAACAACACACATAAAAGGAAAAAATACAATAACATGATAACCCAAAAATCTAAAATAACAACAAACACTCAAACTAGTTTGATCTGGGGTACGAGCAGTAGTCGGCAAAGGCTTGGAAGGTGGTGAAGTGATTGGCAAGCAGCAAACTGCATAGCAGAGGTTTCCAATGGTCTGGGCTGCAAGCGAGCAACAGGTATTAATGCAGGAGGACTGTCTAGCGCAATGGCAGCAACAATGCAAATGGTCCGGAGCAGCAGTAGCAGCAAGAGTGTGGCTGGTTTGGGGTGCCCGCAGAAGTTGGAAGGGAAAGTTTGTCGTTTCTAGAGGTGCCAGCAAGGTGAGAGGAAGGATGGCTGCTGGGAGGCCAAGAACTACAAGGAAGGCAGCTACAGGAAACTGGTTGGGCGGCTGCAGTCGGAGAAGATGATGTGGCGGTGAAGTGAGGAGTGTGGGGAAGGAAAGGTCGATGATATATACTCCCTCAGAAGCAAGCTACAGCCAGAGCACCAATCAACCCTTGGAAGAAGGTCAGCACCTCAGAAAAGCAATAGTCGGAGCATCACCCGCCTTTAGATACAACCCTAGAAGGGAAAAACCATAATGTCGATAGTTATCCTAAATAGAAACACAAAAAAAAACTGCACTACAACGTGAACAAAACATACTTATAATACTAGGGTAACCAAGGGTGGCCCCGTCGATCAAACAAAAAAAAAATTTCTAACAGTTTCATTTCATAACAAAATAAAATTTAAAGCACAAAAAAGTCATTATATTTCATAAAATTTATTCATATTTAAAACATTTTATTCATATTTAAACATTTGCATCTAAGTAAAAATGAAATTAAACTATAACACTAATCAGCTTGCATTCTACGACGTCTATACACATTCTCAATCACATATGCTTCAAATTTACAATAATTCATTTTTTTTAATATTTTGTAAAATTGCAGTTAACAGTAAAAAAAAATTTGCAGTAAAAAAGCAAGGAAATCAGTTTCATTACTTTCATTTATTTATGTTCTATTATTCATTAATGGAAGTATTTGTATAAATGTATATTTTAAAAAAATTTTGTTTAATATTTTGCAACCCACCATAAAGGTAGGCAATCATTTATATTTTTATTTTTATTTTTAAGTACAGTTATTTTGCATTCCACTGTTGGTACTATTCAAAGGTGATTCTCATATGCATGCAAAAATCATTTTTTTTTTCTTGAATTTAGCATTTAAAAGAATAACATGAACATTTACATTTTCTAAAAAAAATACTGGTAAACAGTAGACAAATTAATTTACCAGATATAATTTTTCATGATAGTTCATAACATTCAATGTGTTTCATCATATCACTAACATGTTTGTATCATTTTACAATGAAAAAAATAATATGCATGTCAGTTAATTTTTAATAAATTTATATAATTTACCTTTTTTTATTTATGAATATAATTGATTAATAAAACTTTTATTATGTCATACAATATCATTTCCATATCTATATCATTTTATTTACACCATCACACGAGCACCATTTAAAATTGTATCATTTAATGTAGATTAGTATTAATATCCTTTTTCATTTACTTGCATGGGTACATAAACATCCCAAAGCTAGTATAATAAAGGGTTGAACTTCATCATAATCATTCATGCTCATTAAGCATATTCTGGCAATCACTATCTAATAATGATTATTTTATTATCACTTGTATAGCAGTCAATATTTAATATCTATGATAATTTAAATAATGTGAATACACATGTTATTCATACAATATGAATAAAAATTTAGGGGTTGTTTGGTTGAGTGAATTTGTGGTGTACTGTAATTCTTTGGTAGAGATTTGAGAAAATTATGTATTTTGTATGAAGAATTACAAATATAATATAAAGTATGTATACATTTGAAGTTTACACCATAGTTCATTTTGGATAAATTTAGAATTTGGCCGATTTGGCCAAATTTGAATTATATTGGTCAAGGCCGCCCCCCCCCCCCCCCCCCTCCCACGCACGCGCGCGCAAGGTTTGCTTCCCCGCACGCATAGTTCTTTTAATTTGAAAGTTGTATAGTTTGAATCATGATGTATTTAACCAAAATATTAACATTTAATAATTTAAATATATGTATTAAATTTATAAAATAACTTACTAAAGATCTAACTGACGCAAGAGCGGGGTCTCTCGCAGTGGGAATTCCTGCTAATGAACCAACCCCAATTGAGGCCTGTCTGGGGTAAGCCGAGGCCGAGCGTCCTAGGGGGTTGGTTTTTGACTAGGCGAGACTGTTGCCCGCCCTTCTCCCCCTCCTTTCCTTCTGGTTTCCGCTCAAAGAAGGAAATCTTTACTTCTTATTTTATCCATTAGCTACTATATATGTGTTTTTTTGCTTGTTAGTTTTTGTTATGTTCTACTTTCAGATTTCATGTGTGGAGATTTTTCCCTATTCTAGGGTTGTTTCCAAAGAGGTGGTGGCGCTCTGACTGCATCCTTCTCTAAGGTGGTGTTGTATCCTTCATTTTTACCATCCCTACTCCCCCCCTCCCCCCC
>NW_018165530.1:586606-602727 GCF_001263595.1 Phalaenopsis equestris
CCAGGGGTCCCCCCCCCCCCCAATGTCACCCAGCCTTCGATTGTCCTATCCTTACAGTCTAGCATTATTGTCCACCTCAGCCTTCATCCCAGCCCCGGTCACCTCTGTTCTACAACAAAATCTGCTGTCATTGTTGTCCCTGCAATTTTGCACCTTCACCTCACTGCCACCCGCATTCATTTGCTTCCATAACTCCTGTCAATCATCCCGTCCCACCTAGCCGACCTCCACCGCCCTTGAAATACACCTTGGAGGTGTTTGCTTGTGTCCATGTTTGTGTTGTATGTTGTGTTGTGTTGTAACCCTCTCTCTACATCAATAAAAGTTTGTTTTGCATTTTCCGTTGATTTTCCTACTAGTTCCGGTATCATTTGGTATCAAAGCTAGCACAGCCCAAGTCCAATCCAAAGGTTTCCTAGCATCAACCTTATCCCTCCAACAAAATTTTCATTCCTACCCTCAATCACCTCTTTCGATTTCCCCAAACCCTACTCTACCAAAATTTTCCTTCCTAATCCTTAACCCTAGCCATGTCACCTCAAATGTTCATGTCAGAGCCTACCAGGGAAGAGATGAGGTGGGAGCTCCGTCGCCTTCAAAAAAGGCTTGCAGAGATTGAAGAATTAGCACAGGAAGAAGTTACCTTTGATCGAGATATGAGGAGTTGAAGAGGAGAAAATGATGAGTATTTGAATCCCTTCTATAGCAATAATTTCAGCAAAGTAGAGACAAGTCATGGCATTTCAGAATCCAATATCGTAGGAGGTCTAGATAGGGATATATGCATCCCCTCAGAGGGAGACTCACAGAGAGGATATATCGTTTGGAGGACACCGAGACTTCGGCGTCAAGATAGATCTGCTAAAGTTCGAAGGAGATATGTATCCTGAGGAATTCATTGATTGATTACAGGCTGTTGAGCGGATCATCGAGTATAAAGATGTACCAAAGAATAGGCGGGTCAAATTAGGCTGAAGAAGAGTGTTTTTTTGTGGTGGAAGAACTTATAGAGGTAGAGGAAAAGAGATGACAGTGATAAGATTACCAGGAGAGAGAAGATGACGAAAACAATGCAAAAGAAATACCTCACACCCCATTACCACCAAGATATATTTCTGAGGCTCCATCATCTATAGCAGAGGGATTTGTCAGTGGAAGAGTTCACAGAGCAGTTTGATCATTTGCAGATGAAGTGTGGTCTGACAGAACCAAAGAAGAATACAGTAGCTAGATACCTTGGGGGCCTGAAGCCTAGTATTAGCAATTTGGTACAGCTGCAACATTATTGGATGTCGGGGGATGTCCAGACACTAGCCCTAAAGATGGAAAGACAGCAGAAGCAGAGCCGGTAACAGTCATCTTTCAGGCAGCAACTTGCAGGTAGGCAATCACCTACAGCTATCACGACAGACAGAGGTATTCTGAGAGAAACAGGCAAGCCCAAGCACGGGAGTGATACTCTAGATCAAAGCGGAAAGAACCAGGAGAAGGGTAGCTCCCCCAACACTATGTCACGCTACAGTCACTCGCCTCCAGCTGTCTTACGAGCAGAGTAGTCACACTTACAGATCAGGGCGCCGTGAAGGAGGTTGACGAGGAGGAGACAGTTAAGGACCAAAGTGAGATACATGATCTTCCCCCAGATGAAGGAGATGCACTCGTAGTTCGACGGGTCCTACAGGTCGATATTGACATGAGGGATACATAGTGGATTCGCCCCAATATTTTCTACACCAGGTGCATAGTGAACGGAAAGGTATGTAATTTTATCATCAATGGCGGGAGCAGCAAGAATGTTGCATCGACTTAGATAGTAAAGAAATTAGGACTCACGACTCAGAAGAACTCACAGCCAACTCACTGGCATGGCTGAAGGAGAATTTGATCAGCATCAACCGGAGATGTTTGGTAGGGTTCTCAATCAGAGGCCAACTGCAAGACCAGGTGTGGTGCGACATGTCCCTATAGATGTCTGTCACCTTCTGTTGGGACGACCGTGGCAGTTTGACGAAGAACTCAACACGATAGATTCAGAAAATACTTATTCATTTACCAAGGGAGGAAGTGCATCATTCTACTTCGGCAGAGCCCGAGATCACAGGAACCTTTACAAACATAGTGGCGTCAGTGAGGCTAGTTTTAGTGACGACACGGGATTAGAGGACTGAGATACCAGTTTCAAACACGGGATAATTACGCAGAGAGGATGCCAGTGCCTCACAGTTGATAATATACCACCAACTCCACCACTGGACGAGAAGATGCAGCGTAATCTCACAGCACATCAGACTGACCTAATCGTGCGTTACCTCGTGAGGATCCAGGAGTACAGACATGGGTCATAGTCTCAGAAGAGCAGATTGAGGGGCACATGGGCGCATAAGTGATGCCGACTTCTTCGATGTTTTGGCCGACAGTGTAGCCAACAGCGGGACCCAAGTGCAACCAAGGTTGAAGACAAGTACAAGAAGCTTCGACGAATGAGATCGAAGCTCCCTCAACCCCGGAAGACTAATGCGAAAGCGAGACTCCCTGACGAGGGAGTAAGGTCTCCCGCAACGTGACTTTCAACTAGTGAACCAGCCGGCCCAATTGAGGCCAGTCCAGAGTGAACCAAGGCCAAGCCAACTGGAGGCTGGAGGTGAGACTGTCGCCCACCCCTCTCCTCCTTCCTTTCTAGCCGCCGCCCAAAGGGGGAAATCTTCCCTTATTATTTTATCTATTAGTTATTATATATGTGTTGTTTTGTTTGTTATAGTTAGTTTTTGTTGTGTTCTACTTTCAGATTACTTGTGTGGAGATTTTCCCCGTTCTACTGCTATCTACGAGGAGGTGGTGGTGCTCCGGATGTATCATTCGCCAAGTTAGTGTTGTATCCTTCCTTTTTACCATCCCTACTCCTCCCCGCACCCCACCCCGCTCCAGCAGTTGCTAGCCTCCCCATCCTTCATCCCTGCACCCAGCCAACCTTCCCTCAACAACATACTCTTGTTGTCCGGCTCCTAGACGTCACCACAGCCTTCAACCGCCCTATCCATATAGTCAAGCATTGTTGTCCTCCTCCACAGCCTTTATCTCAGCCTCGGTCACCGCTATTTTGCAGCAAAACTTGCTACTCAACCCTCCATCATTGTTGTCCCTACAATTTTACACTTTCCCCTCACTGGCACCAGCATTCCTTTTTTGTCATCACCCCTACCAACCATTCGAACCCATCACCTAGCCGACCTCCACCGCCCTTGGAATACACCTTACTGAAGTTTGCTTGTGTCGTTCATGTTTTGTGTTGTGTTGTAACTTTCTCTCCACATCAATAAAAATTTGTTGTGTTTTTCGTTGAATTTCCTACTAGCTCTGGTATTACTCACCTTAACCTTCAATCGTTCAATTCAGCTACTCAAATTACACACATAAAGTTTTCCTTATAGCTTATGGTGTCAAGGCTTACACTTAAAGCCTCCTACCTGCACAACTCTTCTAATCTGCAAGCCAGCCCCTCTCCTGCAAGCCAATCTGCTCGATTCGGCTCAACACCTGCATGTGAGAGCTCCTTCCTCTCTTCTTTATTCCTTTTATCGGCTAGTGCACAACTTCTCTTCCACTCGATTCGGTTCTTTCTCACATGAGCCGCTTCTTCCCTCCTTATTCTTTCATTCAATTCTCCTCCTCCTCTTCCTTCGTACCGAACGAAATCGAGCCTCTTGCATGCGAGAAAAGGGCACCTTCACTGCGGGCGGTGTCGTCTTCCTTTGTATATGAGCCACTTCTCTCTTTCTTATTCTTATTTTCTAACTCTTCTATCTTTCTCACTTCTCCCCTATTTCGAACAGAAAGCCTCTCCTAATAGCAAAACTATCTCGACGGAGACAAACCCTTGCCACCGTTTCGATATTTTTTTATTTAATTTTTTTTTCTTTTCCCGGTTATCACACTACATTAGCAAGGTGTCATCTCAACTACCACTTAGTAAACCATGGTGGCAAATGGTTGAGAGATCCATGATCGAATATAATCTTTTGAGAACTTGATCGTGCTAACACAAGTCTCGTAGGTAAACTTATTAGATGATACGCCTGCATATCAAGTTTTCTCATTGTTGAATTGCAGGGAGGAACTAAGCTTGAGATGCAATAATATTGGACAAGTAATGTAGATCTTAGCTTTTGCTTAAGATCCAAAAAATATAGAATCTGTAGGAGAACACATGCCAACCGGCCTAGCAAGAAAAAAAAGGTATTGCTTTTTGTAAATGGAAACATGTAACTGCCAAATCCAACCAAAGTTAATTAAATTAGTTTGAGGCTGGGCGTTTCACAAATGTACATGAAATAGATGTCTAAAGATGCCTATGTTGGGTTGCCAAGTATCTTCACTTGTTCCCTTCATTCAGCAAATGTCGTTAAAATCGTGATAAGAAAATAAAACCCAAGAAAAGAAGTGAAATTTTGATTAAATGAATATTCATATGCTTAAGTGGTTCTAAGAGAAAAATATAAATCAAAATTCTATTTATTTTGCATAACAGATAGATAACCAAATGACAAAAACTTCATAAAGCAGTTGACGATGTTTCGTGAAGAGCCTAATCACCAACCATAAAGTTCTAGTTCTTTACCCATTTCTCAAGTAAGAAAGCAGCGAAATTTCATTGTGCAGGCCACGGCCTTCTAAAACAATAGCCACAATATCATATCCTCTAACCTTCAAGCTTTCATACGCTGAAATAGTCGCAGATATACCGCCTAAATGGCCATCTCCAACAAGAATAACTGGTAACCTAAAAGGCCTGCACAATAGTATGAGTCAAAACAAAAATAAGAAGGCAAGAACAAAATAAAAATGGAACAATAAAACAATATGAGTCAAAACAACAATCAGAAGACAAGCACAATGGCAAAAACATAAAAATTAAAATGATCAAAAGAAAAGCAAATAATATGGAACAATAAATTACAAAAGGAAAGGATTAGCTAAATTCAAAAAGTTTGGAAAGCAAATAACATGTTGTGAAATATACCTTACGCTAACACACACAGAGAGAAAGGCATATATGTGCATGTGTGTGTGTGTGTGTGTGTGTGTGTGTGTGTGTGAGACATATATGTGTGTGTGTGTGTGTGTGTGTGTGTGTGTGTGTGTGTGTGTGTGTGTGTGTGTGTGTGTGTGTGTGTGTATTCTAATTGGCATGAGCTCTATAAGTCTGTTTGGCATTCATTCCTATTAAGTGTTGCGAAAGGTTCTCATTTAATCTTCACAAATTACATTGAGCAACTCTAATCCTTATTACCTTAATGAACATAATTTCCACCATAATCTTGGGACACTAATTTTATTTTACAAATTGAAATGCATCTTCTACCCATTTTCTATGCTCAAACCATGCATCTACCTTAGCTTCAATAAATCTCAACCAAGCCTTTAATATAATTATTTCTTGATTTACACTATATATTCTATAATATTGTTATAAATACATCTTAACATTCTCCTTTGCATCATTCTCAACTTAATTATAAGCTACTTCATTGCCTAATAGACACGTCCATACAACATAATTGATCTAATTATAATTTAATAAATGTACCTTTTGAGTATCTCTGATATTCTCTTATCGCATAATGTTGCAAAAACTTTTTAACAATCCAATCTTAATTATATAAACATATTCTCATCTAGATCTCTATTCTTCCGTATACTAAATCTAAGACTGTTGACCTCATTTTTGAGGTCATTTCTTTTTCCTTAGGGTCTTAGGATCTAGCTCTAGGAGTTCCTATTGACCATCTTAGAAAACTAGAATTGAGACCCACCTTTTTTTAAAAAAATTCTTACCAATTCCTATTTTTTTCTTTGATGTCCAACATTTATGGCACAATACCATCGTCTTATGAACGAGCGGTTATGGGCTATTTTGTGAAGACTCGAACGAAAAGCTCCTAATAGGACTCTAAGCCTTAGGAAAACATCGTCATGACTTTTTCGTCACATACACACACCAAATACACAAAGTTCACAAAATTGCACGAAATCGGACTTCAATTAAGCCTAAAGAACGGGTGAAAATGCGAACTTCTCGGGATGACTTCCGAAGACAAAATGGACTGCGTCAATGCGTCCGGGACACAAATTTTGGTAGGAAAGGACACCCATATTGCCATACTTTCGACACGAGAAAATTAGCACGCAAATCGATGAATTCGTCAAAGCGACCTCTGACGGCAAAACGAACTGCACCAGAGCATCCGAAATGTCGAAATTACCTAAAAGGGGTATCCAATTTGTGATTATTTCACACGAATTAAAATGTGTAAATTAACCCTTTTAATTTAAAAATTAAGTTTTTTTTAATACTTATATTACTTTAATTATATAATTATATCACCTAAATCTTATTCACCTAACCCGCGGCATTCATTTTCCTGTCCCTCGACCGAGAGCTGCTCGGGTGTGCCGTGCCCTAGCTCCCGCAATTTCGCTTGGGCGTGGATCGATCGAACGATGCCGCCGAGCCCGAACTTCTTCTCCTTTCCTCTGTCATTCGCATTTGCGCTCGCCTCTTCGATCTCTGCTTGACCGAGCGAGTCTCCAATCGAGGGTTTCCACCTGGCCGACGCTTCTCTTCCTCGAGGCGGAGCGCTCTCCTCCGTTTCATGTCGTTTCATTTCTTCTTTGTGATTCGTTGGCTAGGGAGGCTGGTAGGTGGCTTCTCCTTCCTCCTTTCTTTGCTTTAAAAAACCCATTTGGGGGAGGATCAAAGGTTGGCCGAAATTTTTGAGAGTGGGGAGATGCTGCCAAAATCTTTTCTAAACTTACATTTTCTTCTCATCTTCTGTGGCTTGGGAGTTGTTGAAAATTTTGAGAGAGAAATGAAGAGTTCCTGAGGAAGAAGAGTGTTGTTGGAATCCTCTTTAAGCTAGAAATTTCGAGTGTTTGTGACGTGGAGCATTTTTAGTGGTCGTTTCTTAGGATCTTTAGGAAGAATATTTCGCTTGGAGTGGTCTTTTCTTGAACCATTCTTATAGTTTTATTTCAAATCTGCTAAAAGAGGTATTCCTTTTCCTCTCCTCTGTTTTGTTGTCTTGCTCGAAACATGCTATTGGAAATCTTGAAAAAAAAAATGCTTGCATGAATATTTCCTTAGGGTAGTGAGAAATGAAATATACACATATGGATCATCTTTATTTTCTTTAATTGAAGCGTTTGAAAGTATGGCTACGGTAATCTAGAAATGCACCTTTATTCCTTTATAAATGTCTATGGAAAAGCATGTTTGAGGGTTGTCTCTATTATTTTCATTGTTTGAAATGTTTGAAAGTAAGAAATGCATGATTGAAAAATATGTTTATGAATTGGAAAATTATATTTGGGGCTCACATCTTGCATTTCTTGCTGCCCCTCGATGAAAAATATGCTGGAAATCATTTTTAAAGTTGGAAAATTATATTTGGGGGCTCATATCTTACCTCTCTTGCTGCCCCTTGTTGAAATACATGCTAAATGTTATTTTTTAATGCTGGAAATTACATTTGGGGGTTCATATCTTGCATTTCTTGCTGCCCCTCATCAGAATATATGCAGGAAATTCTGTTTATGAGCTGGAAAATTATATTTGGGGCTCACACCTTGCATTTCTTGCTGTCCCTCGATGAAAAATATGCTGGAAATCATTTTTAAAGTTGGAAAATTATATTTGGGGACTCATTTTATGCTCTCATTGCTACCGCTTTTCTGAAATATGTGTTCTAGAATGTTTTATGAGGTAAAAACATAAGTTTGGAGCTCATTTCATGCTTCCTATTTTGCCCCATGTATTGGATTCGATTCGCCCTTTTCTTGGGTTTGGTTGTGGCTTTATAAAATTTGATTTTTTATGACCCTGTTTTAGCCCATTTGGTGGGCTTGGTTTGAACACTTTTGAAATCAAGTTCATGCTTGAAATATTTTTTGGTTTGCTCCCCTTGTGCTGGGCTCGGTTTCTCTCTTTCTTTGGCTCGGTCTGGAATTCTTTTTAGTGGTTTATATTGGCTGAAATCTTTTGTTGTTTTGGAATATTCCTTGGGCTTGACTTGCCCATGTGTTGGGCTCGGTTCGTCCCTTATGTTGGACTTGCTTTCGTCCTTTTTTTTTGTGATTTATGCTGGCTGAAATTCTTTATCGTTTTGGAACATTTCTTGGGCTCGGGTTGCCTTTTTCTGGGCTTGTTTCAAGCTTCCTTTGGTAACTTATATGGGCTGAGGTTTTGGAATGTTTTTTGAGCTTGGTTTGCCTTCGTAGTGATCTAGGGTTCCCCCTTTTCCTGACTCGGCCCGTAAGCTTGTTTGGGAGCTTTTAAACTGTTAAGTTTGTTGTAGCAAAATTGTAGAAAGCTGTTGTTAGCTGTAGGAGGTTCAGAATTATTGTTTGGAGTAGTTTGGAAGCTTAAAAGTGTCATTAATTGCTGTAGTTAGTTGTTTGGGTGCTGCAATTACTGTTTGCACTCAAGTAGCTGGTGATTGGGCCCATATAAATGCTGTTTGGTGGCTATTTGATGGTTGGTTTTGTGGTGATTATGTTCCTTTTGTGAGCCTTACCCGTGGGCTCTCCCATCTCTTATTGTCTTACCCGTGAGCTTTTGATTAAAATTGAAGTTGAAGGGCTTTGATAATGGTATGATTTTTGGAGGTACAAAAGGATGCTCCTTATGAATTGTTCTCTTATATTTTATGAAATGTAAAAGACTCTTGAAGCTTCATTTTGAGTTTGATGTAAATTGAAGTCATGTTGGGTTTGGAAATCCATAAAAGTGTCACTTGGAAAGGATATCCTTCTCGGGATTGATCCAATCATTTTCCTTTTAACGAGTTTAAATGTTTTAAACTGATACATTCATGAGTTTTATTGATTTAACTTGGTTTTAAAAATGGATCGGTCTACATTTTCGTTCGTTTTGTTTTCTTTTTTTTTTATCGGTCAAGTTAAAAATGAGACCCAGTCAAGTTAAAAATGAGAATCTCTGATTCAATAATATTCATAATTGATTCATAGTCTTAAGAAATATATGAAAGAAAGAGAAAATGAGAGAAAATTAAAAATTGAAATTTGAATTTTTTGGATGATAAAATCTAAAGAGGAGATGGGGTAGCGAACAATCCAACTTTTCTTTTACATAAGGAAAAATGAATTGCAAATTGGAAGTTTAGTTGTAATCGAAAAAAATAAGAATTTAGATAACGATTGAGAAATTAGTGACTTACTCTTAGATCTCTTAAGCTTTGAATCAATTTAAAATCAAATTCCTTTAACTAGGATTGAAGCACAACTCACAACTCTTTTGTCAAAACTATGAGTTTACTCCTAGGTTTTAGGAGTCTGGTAGCGAGCTAAGCTGGATCTATAGATGTTTGAGGGTTAGTGGAAAGACACTTAATTGAGATTAGACACCTTAGGACACTTCAAGTTTAACCTAAAGTGCAGGCATCTTAGATCTTAGAAGCACAACTTAAGAGATAGTTTATCATCCTAATTTTCAAATGACCCTAAGAAGTCCAAACATCTAACCTCAGTTTAGGAGATAAATAAGACACTAGGCACGAGGGTGCACTAGATTGTGACTCATGACTGATTTAATTAAATCAAATAATGAAATTCTTACCTTAACTTGACCAAAACTGAAACCCAATGCTCCGGAATTTGAGTTTGTCCTACACTCAAATCCTCCTGGCAATTGGGGACATTCCAGTATCACATATAAATTTTCTATCCTTGTTCCTTTATATGTGATGTTGTATTTTATTTTATTTGTTTGTCTTTTTCCTATGATTTACCTGTTTCTGTTAAGTCTTTTTCAGGTCATACTTTCTTCTTTTACACAGCGCATAATAGCTAAATTTAAAGGAGCAATGAACCTCTCAAATGTACAGGTTTAATTTATATTACAACATTTTATTTTCTGAGCATGTTATTGTTTTTATATCCTATTATACTACTCTTTATAGCATGTTATATTTTTCTTTCAGCATGTTATACTGTCCTTCCTTTTTTTTTACTGTACAGTATATTGTTACTTTTCTTTCACACTGCATGCTTAGTTACTTTGATACACTATACCTTAATTTAGGATAACCTAGTGGTTAGGAGCATGTTCAAAACTAAAACTAAACCAGGAGGTGCTACTACGAGGAGTTTGGAGCGAACATCGTGGGCAGCGCGACGAGGAACAATTTCCAGGTGGATCTGCAGCAACGAAACATCTTCACATCACATGAACATTTTCACAACACTATACACTTTCCTTCGTTTAAATAACCTATAGGATCACTCTTTAGGCTTTCTGTACAACTCTGTTTTACAATTATAAGTCCTAACGTTTTAGGATTTCGATGTTACCGTACGGTACGATGTAAATCCTCCTGTCTTTTAGGCTATTTGCACAGTATGACGTTGTACAAACATAAGTCCTAAATTCTAAATAATTTGTAAGATTGAAATATCAAATAAACATCATTTCAAAGACATAAAGTCAAACAATAGGATAGTTGGGAGGTCACCGGGGTTTTCCCTAGATCCGTGATATCCCCTACTTCTCTTTCATTTGAATTCCTTAAATAATTGTTCCTATTTTGAGTCATTCCCATTTGATTTTCCTATGTCCAATCGCGACAACCTAAATTTTGAAATCTTGAAAACAAAACAACCCGATCTTAATAGAGAGTTTTCTTAAGTGATTTCGATCATTTAAGATGTAATTAACTATAGGGGCTTGCCTCTATAGGGAACCAGGAACCCAGATAAAATAAACTAAAATAAACAGATAAAATAAACCTTATCTAATCCTCATATTAGGTAGGGGAACTTGTTGGCCTTTTAAAAAAAAAATATTTCGCAAACTAAAACGGATGTCACAAATTCTTTAGTCTAGGTGATTGAATTTCTATTACAAGTGATATATTTATTCTTTTGGATAAGTGTATTACTTGTAATATTGTATTCAATTATCTAAACTATTTAAAATGTGAGACTTGTTTGATCTCACCTATTTTTAAAATTAAAATGTTACTTTTAAAAATAAAAAGGGTTACATTCATATTTCAATTATTTTTAAATCACAAAATCACTACTTTTTGAAATCACAAAAGTTAAAATAAAAAAAACGACCGAAAAAGACACTTAGGTTTATACTCAAAAATAGCCCCCCAACCATTCATATTTGACAAATTTAATTCGAGAATTATAGTTTTTCAATTTATTCATCGACTAATGAAACTGATCTAAAATGATCCCACGAGAACAAAATTGGTATCAATTTTTACGGCCAATGGACTAAAATAGGATCACTTTGGTATCACAATTTCTATACATGGAACCATTTTGGATCAATTCTATAAAGTCGATGACTAAATTAGACAAATGTGATGTTATGACCTAAATTAGCCACAAATGGGTAGTCAGGTAACTATTTTGATATTCAATCTATTAAAAATATCATATCTAAGTAAAGTTTTATCTATTAATAATATTTATTTGATAATTATTAACAACCAGCAATTAAAGTGAACATCATTTATTCTTTCATAGATCTATAATTTATAAGCCTCTGTCTTCAAAATAATAACCATTACTCAAGCTTAATACTTTGTGTAAGAAAATGGTTAACTTATTAGAACTATCTTCTACCAAAAAAAAAGCATACACTAGTAAGACATTTGATGAACATTCTTTGCAAGCAGCTCGATAGCTAATACAAGAAAATGTCACCTCAATGTGACAACCACAATTACTTATAACACTCGTTAATCTTTCATCATTAGTTTTAAAATATATATTTTCTTCCTTAATATTTCAAATCAATTCTCCTAGTACGCATGCATATTCCTTGTCAAAATCAATAAAATAATATGAAGATCCATCCCTACTCTATTTACTTTTTCATAAATTAGCGCAAAGATCGCTACTATCGTACATTTTCTTGGAAAGTGACTAATTGATTCTTCAAAATTGATGAAACTTTTCCCAAGTCTATGTTTAAATACTCTCCCTCATAACATCACTACAAGGCTCATATATTCTGCTCCATTAACACAATCTTGAACAATTGTTTTTTTTCTTAAATATCAATACCAAATACTTCTTCTCCAATCATTAGACATTATTTTAATCCTCAGTATTCTAGTAAAAAAAATCTATTAGCCAAACCACAATAATGATATTATAATTCTTTAAATATTAATAAATATCTCATCTAGACCTAAAACTTTATCTTTATACATCTTCCTTAATGCTAACTTCAATTTATCTTTTTGAATCCAGTTAGAATATCTCATTGTTTTGCTCATTATGCTCTTTCAAAATAGCTTCTTCCATAAAACTACTAAGTATATGCATATGCATACCTAAGAGTGTATAAATACGGACACGGACTTTCTCCTCTTATAAAAAGAATTTCTATTCTCCTGTCAATTAGTCCAATTTTATTTATGACTCACAGGTATAAATTTTCATTATCTTTAACATCGTCGGGCTATGTGCCAAATACAATTCAAAAGTTTCTTTTTTTATGATGCTTATTTCATCATTGATTAGGAGCACAATTTTCCAATTTCATTTTTTTTTATTGCAAATGAACAGAAGTGTGATTTTTCATGTCCACTCTTTTAGATGGTCTAGAATTAGAAGCATATTATATTTTAATATAGAGATGGTATTTTCTAGTTTCAAATAGAAAAATGCATAACTGGGATGAAAATGAGTATTCTCTCCTCCCAAATTTTTTTTTGCATCTGCAACTTTTTAGGGTCTTCAAACTCCATAACACACCACTGATTATGATTAAAATATGAGAATTATTTGTAAATCAAGCTTCTTCATTTTTTATGAAAATTTAATCACTCAGCAAGTGTAGATTCTTATTTGCATTGAAAATGACAAAATAATGATAATCACTGATCACAACCGTTTACAAATATTTGTTGTAGAGAATATTCTTTGCTCCTAGATTTTAATATTTTGAGGTAGCAGTGAATTGGTGTAGCAATTAGACTATCATTTATATTTAATCAATTAAATTCTTTTAGCTAAATCAAGCCAAATTTGGGGGAAGAGACGGAAGGTTTTAAAATTTATCATATCTTAGAATCTTAGGATGACTTGCTTTAAAGCATTCATTGGCACCAAGCACCAATATTCTTTTAAAACCATTGTTATCATGCACGCAAGGGCTCTCTTGTTTCAATGTATGAATTTACAAGTGGTTAGATGTTATTAGCTCTAAAGGTAAGCGAAGTTGAATAAAGTTGCAGTAATATTTACTTGTTTTCCACAATTAATTCCTATATTTGTTTGAGTTGCAATGAGTTTTATTTTTGCCCATTCTCACCTTCATCTTCAATTTTTTCATAGCTATTATAAGAAAAAATAATATTTTATCACACTATCCCAATGATTTAATATTATTTCAATATTATTAAAAGTAAAAAAAATGCAGGTGACTTCCTCATCCTTAAGATTGAAACTCAGACCTCCTATTTGCTAAGGAGAGATTCAAGAATGATGACTCAATTTCATTCAACTTTAACCAAACAAAAGCTTGAACTCATTTGAAACACTTAGGTGAAATAAATTGATCCTAAGTGTTGCTTTCCAAGTGTAGATAGTCTTTATTGTCCGTCCAACAAGTACAGATGATGCTAGAACATAAATTACATTACTTGATCAACTCAAATGGTCAAAGGCCTTAAGACCCACAGCGACACTATTAACTATATTTATGGAAGGCTCCATTTTATCAATTTGGCAATTTTCATGTACATCATTAACTGTACCTCCAATAAAAAAAAAGAATTGAGTTTGGACACATCTGATATGTAGTCCAAGTGGATAAAACACTTTTCCCAGCATCAATATACACTTTTGCATATCCATTTCTGCATTTATCCAAGACTACTATTAAAAGGATTTAATAGTAGATTAAGCATAAAATTCAGCCAAACGCCAAAAAACTAAGCATTAAGTCCAAAGCTTTGTTAAATTAAATTTTCTCGAGTTTTTTTCTATTTTTCCTCGCGTTCCATCTCTTTCACGACATAAATTTGGATTTATTAAGTCCGATTGCAAGGCAGATTTATTCCGTCGTCACTTACGAACTTCGCTATCGAAGATAAAATCGAATTTATCGAATTGATAAATCCGACATGACGTAAATCTAAGTTGCAGCCAAACACCTCCTAAAAGTTGGAGTTTCGCTTCATTTTAAAATATTTTGAATCTATGGGCAGAAAGTAAAAGGAGCCTTGCACAACCTCCTTGATGAATCAACCTCCATGGGGAAAAAATCAAGTTTGGTTAGGAAAAAGCAGCCTAAATGAGCAACCCAAACAAATGTTACCGAAAATTCATAAAGCTCCACTTCCCTTGTAAAACTTTAATATCAAAATAAAGCCATAAAGTCCTCTACAGCATGTAACTTTAATATTAGCATTCAATTTAGACAAGATGACCCTTTTATCTTACCCAACTGGATAAAAAATTTAGATTTAGAATTTCAAAAAAAAATTAATATTTGAACTCAAACTTGTGTGAAATATCGTCGTTATACAGATGCAATAACATAAATATGAATCAATCCTCCCTATTGAATCAGTAATCTTCCCTATTGAAGCAGGCAAGTTTGACAAAATCACAAACACTCGGGAAAAATTAACGTCAGAAGCTGCAAAACCTGCAAAGACATCACGTGTCTTTCTCCCGATTATCAGAGGGTGCATCTCCGTGAAGCGGAAAATGATTAGCAGCGCTTTCAGAAAACGAATACTAATCAATTTGCATGTAAGAGAATAGGAATTCCACAAATTCAATGGCATATGTATCTACTTGAACTAAAAGTCCAGCCCTAATCATAATCATGAAGTATCATAGTGATGGGATGAGTAAACCATATATCCACTTCCAATTCATAATGTCATACAGCTGGTAATGTATATTAAAAAAGAAAACAGATGCAATGGAGGACAAGGACCTATTTGAAAAAATTTAGGATTTTTTACATGTCAATCGACCAAAACATTAAATAAGGAACAGGAAACTTGCCTATATAAATCACACTGCAGAGAACCCGAAGGTCCCGGACTAGCGACACCCCCAGCAGTTTCCACCAACCTCCAAGCTGCAACTTTTTCATCTTTCTGTCCCCCTATTGAAACACTTAACCAACTTCTCAACTCTTCCCTCAACAAAGAATCATCCACTGCCATCCCTTCCCTCTCCACAGCTAAATGAGGAGAAACCGCCTCCTTCCATCCATATAACGTCAAGCAAATCAACTTGTAACCCTTCTCTTCTCCAAACCCATTCCCCATCACTGTCTCCTCGTAATGGCACGGCCCACTGAACCCTAAACCTTCCCCGATATTGTCCTCTGTCAGCTCGGTTGCTGCACGAAGCACCTCCCTCGAAGCTTTGAGAACTCTGTTGGAGGCAAATATCCCACGAGGCTTGCCAGTGCGGAAGATCTCCAAAACCTTGCGATAGACAAAGCGGGAATCAGAGTCGTCGGGGAAGCCGGTCTGCACGGGCTTGACATAGACGCAATGAGAAGGCTCTGAAGCTGAGAGGACGGATGTGGCAATGCCGGTGGAAACTAGGGTTTTGCCGACGCCGGTGTTGGATCCATAGATCATGAAAGTGGGGCTGGAGATATCGAGTTCCGACGCGAGAAATGAAGGCGCGTGGATGAATTTGGGTTGGAGAAGAACTGAAAACGGAAGATAGCGGCGGCGAAGGAAGAAGTTTGGGCGGAGAGGAATGTGCGGCATCCTCGTGTGGTCGACAGAGTGAGGAAAGATGGTGGACGTTCTCCGTCTGACTGGAGGGCGTGCTAAGTTCGAAATAACTATGAAAAACTGGGAATTTCCGAAAACCTCTGGCTCAACTTCAGGAGGGAGAAGCACGACAACTCACTCAATAAAAACAATAAAATAAATAAGTAAAAGGGAAATTTACATACCTAGCGCATAATTATTGTGTATTTACACTTTATGATCTAGAATTTTGTTTTTTCATCTAAATTCTCATATCAATATAGCTAACAATACAGTGTTTTAACGTATTCATGAAGATGTTTGGTTGCAAGAAATAGAGATTCAAGAATG
>NW_018165530.1:602754-635935 GCF_001263595.1 Phalaenopsis equestris
TATATATATATATATATATATATATATATATATATTTTTATTTATTTATTTATTTATTTATGTATCTATTTGTGTGTGTGTGTACACAATAATTATATATGTATGTATGTGTTGGGTATCCCGACCTGTTGTTGGCATTCACGCTATAAGACCCCTCAAATCGGGAGTTTAAATCTCCTTTGACACAGACCTTAAGAATGTGATACTTGAATTGTTTGGCACACTATTGGTGACTAGAGGCTCGAATAATAGCCGCTCGTCAGTGCTTTATATATTATCTTGATAGAAAATCTATTTCAAAAATAATTTAAAATATTACTCTTAGATAATATAACTAAAGAATATAATAATTTAGCATGTATGATTTACAAATGTTAACAATATTCCATTAAATATCCTAAATATAGAAAAAAAAATTTATTATTTTAAATTAAATAATGATGCGTGCTAGAAAATTTGTAGCAATAGAGTAATGGATTATCGTCTTAGTGTTGAACAAGAATTCAACACACACTTAGGTGAAAGAATGCAACAAGTAATGACACCAAAAGTTTTTTTGCGTGAAAAACTCTTAAAAGGAAAAAAACTACGGGGACTGGGCGAGCTGTAATGATTACAGAAACTCCTCTCATAGCCAGGAAATTGTTGTTAAATTTTCCAAGTTAAAATGTTGACTAATGAAATCTAATTGGTTGTGGTCAACGACGATTCGTTGTGATCGACGGAGGTTAGTGATGGTCGACGGGGCGGTGGTGGTTAACGGCGACAGCAGTGCTCGACGGTGGTTGGTGGTTGTCGATCGTGATCGGTGGTGGTCGATGGAGGTTGGGGGTGGTCAACGGCGATCGGCAGTGGTCGACGATTGCCGATGACGATTGAAGATGGTAAGGATAGTGCTAGACTTCAGCTCTTTCTTAAAGCCTCAAATTCTCTCAAAGCTCAAGATCCCCCTCATAAAAGAGGTAAGGTTCTATTTATAATGTTCTAGGTGCAATTAATGCTGAAGTTTGAACTATTTTGATTGAATGGCCCAGAGAACTTCCTTCAATTACATAGCGTTTGATCGACATTTGGATGTATTAACAATGTCAGAATGCAGCAATCTTGAGCTCATTAGATTCCTCTTATATAGACACTCGATTCGACTATGAAATGGCCAGATTCGACATCCAATCGAGATTCCAAATGTGTATGGAAATCTTTCAATGGTGGTTTAATGACTTGATATGGGTTTGATTTGATTTGAATTCAACTAACGTTGATATCATTAGGTCTGTTTCATCGAGTCAGTCAGTTTGACATAAGTTTGTTGAAATCGGGGTTCTGGATGACTCATAATTCAATTCAGAATGTTTCTTGTTTAACAAATTATCTCGAGATTTGTGTCAGATGATAAAGATTTCTGGAGACATATCAATAATAAAATAAAAAATATTAAAAACTCGCACATAGATAAACTCTCAAAATAACTTTAAGTTTTATTTTATAACATCTTAATATTTTTTAGATGACTCAAATATTTTTTTAAAATTTATTAATAATTAATAATTTTGCCAAAGTATAACTAAATAGCTTAAAAAGTGTAATATGAAAAAGGGGGCCGTAGAGCACATCTCATGAGATAATCTTCTATAAAAATGTTTCCATAATCACATTAAGCTAGCATGACCCATCTTTGTTTCTTTCATCTCTCCAAAAAAAAAAACAATAGCATGCATAATTCTACTAGCAACAACCTCAAATTTTTATGATATATGAATTCAAGAAAGTTTGGCATCACTTCTTTTTCATCTAGAGAAACTTATCACACTGACTTAAAATTCATTGAATTTGGCATTGGCCTGAGAGTCAAGTATTAAAAAATGGTGGATGAACTTCCAAACATTATAATAAACATAAACTATGAGTAAGATGTTATAAATGATGCTCTTTTGTTTGATTGAAAAACATATCGATATAGTATAGTAAATATAAACTATGAAATTTGACTTTTATGGCATAAATAGAGGGAACCTAGGGATCTTGAAGATGTCACAAAAAAATCATTAACAATTTACATAATCATTCCGAATATGAAAAAAATAATTGAGAGACTAAGAGGAGCATCAACCGTTGCAGAGATAATAGGAGTTACTATTACTGTTGACACAAGTATTGATATGATGGTGACGATAACATCAATGTTGGTATTGATGCTAAATATCAATCTTGACAGGTATGAGCAATGGTATCGATTCTTATGATGGATGTCAACATTGGTATTGATGACGAGCATAAACATTGATGTCAAGATTATGCATTAATATTATTGTTGGCATGAAGTATTAGAAATGATATTAATTTTGGGCATCTAGATTGCTAGCCGCATTAAACAATGATGTTTGATGATGATAGATGTCAATGTTAGTCATTGAGAAATATTAATGTTCTTAATGACGATCAATGTCAATATTGGCTTCCATGGTGGGCATCAATCTTATTGATAATAATTGGTATCAACATTAATGTTCACATCAAATATAATCTTTTTTAGTGATGATGAGAGTTGTTGTTAGTGTTAATTCATCTTTGATGGCAAATGTGAGCATCACCAATAGCAATGAACACGACCATTATTTTGATTTATTTGATAAAAATCATTCTTGGTGGCTATCATTGACATCAATGTTAGCCTTAGTAGCGATAGAGGAATTTAGGTGCTTGTAGATAAAGCTTCACATTCTATAATAAAATCCTTCTTGTGACTTAATCATAATACCTCTCCAAACTTTTACAAGTTGGTTCAAGCTCCATGGTATTTCCCATCCTGCATATAAAAAAACTCATGTCTCATATAGTATTATCTCAATTCATCTTATTTATATATCTTTTAAAATTTTTACATAATGCTAAGATAATAAACTGTTTTTCTCTACCATCGTGATTATTCTATCAAAAGATAATTATATACATGATTCTATATATGCAATTGATCATTTGTTTGTGAGTGTATAAATATATTTATATCATCAACCACCACATAACTACATTTATGTCATATTCCATATATGCATCAAGTGTGTGCGTGTGCGCGTGAGCACTAGCAGATTTACATAAAAGAAAAAAAAAATTTATACATCTAATAGTAATTATATTGGGATAAAAATACCTCCTATATTTTTGGTTTAGAGAAATATGATTAGAGTTGTATTGTGGGCATAAATTCCATTACTATACGTACATTCTCATCAAACTCTATCGTACTAAAAATATTGAGCAACAACTTTCACAACTCCTTCAAACACTTATGTGCATTCACTCTTGTTAAGTTCAATGTCCTTTTGTTTGAGATTTCATCTTACTTACAATATGAGAAGATGAATATGATTGTGATGCTCATCCAACAAAGTAGTATTATTTCGACTTTGACAATCATAAGAAAGTTAATTTAATATTTGAATAATATTGTAGCACATGATTCAAATGATAGTCTAATCATTCACATGTTGTGTGCAAGATTTGAGTAGTCAAATTAAAGTTATTTTGATATAATTAACATAGAAGTAGGTTGAGAAAAGAAGCTATAAATTTAATTAAGATTTGATCAATGTGTAAAACGAGCACATTTTAAGTTTGAACCTAATTTAAAAGTCATTGGAATATTTTACAAACTATATTTTAATATAACTTAATTTTTTTTTAATAATTTGAAAACCTTATTTGTGCATGTTTTGAATGACCTTTGAATTAGGTTGAAACAACCTAAAACCAAGGTTGAACATTCTTCAAACCTTATTCAAATGCTATTTAAGTAATGTATAAACATGGTTTAAATCATGTTTTAACATGGATTGATTTTGAGATGATTTTATTTGAATATATAGTATGAGTAATTTTTTTAAGGTGAATAAAATGCCAATACTTTTATTCAATAGGGAAATATATGAAGATCAAATAATCATCTTGATTGGATATTTAATTAGAAACGGAATAAGAGATTGATAATCCAATAAAATATCTGTCTAAAAAACCCTATACTTGTTGTATACAAAATTACAAAAGCATATGAGAGACAATATAGGTTAAATCTAGTGGTGATATATCATTTTAGTGCAACATAATAATTATATTAGTTTCTCCAATAAAAATTTATTATAGAACAATTTTTTTTCTTATTGGGTAGTTATAAAAAAGAATGATGCAAGGATAATTATTCTAACATCTTCCACTAATTTAAAATATAAAAATAATAATATTGTGGATATGTATTATATGAATGAAGGTGAGGTTATGCACATACATAATTGTGGCTCCATGACAACTTTATTTTTAAAGCATCCATTGAAAACATAGTCGCCCTCTATGTCATACTTGAAATTTACGAATAAGTGAGATCTTTTGATTTTTAATATATCTTGGGTTTGGCAACACATATTCTCTGAGAGTCATTAGAAGTTCCTACAATTCAGTAGCAATCAATAAAATGAACTCATGCTCAAGCCTATCCTCCATATATTTAGAAGTTGAGCAAAAAAGAGTTAAAAATAATATTTTACTTATACATATTAAAAATAACTATCAATTAAAACAATAATAAAATCAAAAAATATATTAGATATACCTATCATGCTTTTCATTAATTATTTTTTTGTAATACTTATTTAAAACTATGAGTCTTTTGTGAGATATTAAAAATACCATGGTGTCTTTTTGCCATTAGGTAGACTTGGTGACTTCCCATATAAACCTCAAAGGTTTATTTAAAATTATATTTGTATTTCTTTATTATTTTCTTATGAAGAAAAATCTCATAATTGTCATTCATTCTCTGTGAATATTATCACTTCACTTTGCATGAGCTTAGCTGTTCACTTTTCCAGATTGCTGATAACAACCCATCTATGACCACCTCCATGACCTTCATATATTTTGACCAACTAAAGAGTTGCTATCATAAATATTATCTTCAACTTTATCCTTAACCTTTTTTTTTTAATTTAGCATATAATATGCTCTCTTCATTACATGGCCCAATTTATCAAATTTAAGTACTTTGAGAGTATATATGTCTTTTTTGTGACATCTATGAACTTTTTTAACTCTACAGTTAAGTAGTAGGCTCATTACTTAGTCACATCAATATGAATCCCATGATTGTAAATCAAACTTTCAAGATTCTGATGAAAAATCGTAGAAACTTTTGTAGTTATTATATCCTTAAATCTAAAGTAACTGCCATGCTTATCAAAAATATGATTTTGGAATTCTAAAATTTGGTATAACAAATTTTCTACTTCACAACATCTAGGTTGAGATTTACATAGAATAATTTCAACTTTTCACTGTTATGAACATCATGAAAGATAGTTTCCTTATAATGTTGATTTGGAATTCAAGCAATCCTCAATTTATTTTTTGAAATTAATGAGTTGTTTATCCCCCTCAGTCTACTTTCAAAACCATAATCTAAGACTAAATAATTATCTTTTCTCTCTCTTTTTAGTGGGACTTTACAAACATGAACCGAAGATGGATCATATCTTCTACTTCCATATAATTAAGTAAGTGAGGAACGGTTCATTTTGGTTTGACTACAGATTTGGTAACTTTAGGCATACAATTGAAACATATTTCTTTCCTCCCTTCTGTTTTTTAATCGACTGCCATTTCGAATTTTGCTATAGAATAGAACAATGACACCACAATTTTTGAGGATTGAATTAGGTTAAGTTTTTTTAGAACGAGAGAGTTGATATTCTAAAAGTTTTATAACTCATGTACCAAATAAATAATTGTATACAACCTAATGTTAACTTTCTTTTCATTCCCTATGTACTTCATTCAATGGCATAGGAATAAATGAAATAAATGACATATTTAAGAAGCCATGTTCAACCTACTAGAGCTCCAAATGTTGTGTCAAAATTGATCATATGAAATTTAATATTCATGTAAAGCTTGCCAAACTAAGAATATAAGATGAAGAAACCCATAGTTAGGGATGTAAACGAGCCGCTTAAGCGAGCCTAAGGCTTACTCTTTGAATTTTTTTTTATTTTTATTTGTGTCTCGTGAATAGTTTGTTCGTGTTCGGCTCGATTCAAACTTATTTGTTCAAATTAAACTCATGTTTGATTCAAAATAATAATTCATTAATATTCAAATTTAATTTTTATTATAAAGTTTGTATAGTCACATTCGCATGGCCGAAATACTAAGTTCTTTTGTTGCTCTTCTACTGCACTTGTTTAAAGGATTCAATTAATAAAGAATTACACTAATTCTTCAGCAACATTCTTTTCTATTATCTACATACATACCACCTAATTTGTATGTATTTACATTTCCAACACAAAATATTTATTTTATTATTTACAGTGCTTTCTAAAATTATTTAGAAATTAATAAAATATAATATTTTTTAAAATATAATATAAAATTTTAATATAAAATTATTATTCTAATATTATCTATTCAAAATTTAACTAATTCGAGTCAAATCGAGCTAAACACGAATGAGCAAATCTTTGTTTGTGTTCAGTTCGTTTATAAATCAAGCTCAAAAAATTTGTTTGTGCTTGGTTCATTTGCTTAATAAGTGAATCCAACACGAGCTACTTAGCGAATCTGCCCATTTGTTTTTTTGACAGCCCTACCCATACTCTTTGCCCATGATTATACATTAATAGTTTTACCTTGCACAAGATGTTGGTCATCAAGAGATAATTACCTTAGTGCTTGCAAGCTCATGTGATTCATCAGACAACATGAGCTTATAAAAATTGAATTTACTATAATGTTGCTACTCTTTGCAAAAGCATATAAAAGGATTTTCTTTGTACATTATTGATAGAAAATCTACTTCACAAAAGGTAATGATTAGATTATTTTGAGTGTTCACGATATCAATCATAGATTTCAGTATAAATAATGTATCATATTACTCAATATTTTAAAGGGCTTAGATTTTTGTTTCTCAAATATCTTTTAACATTATCAAAACTTCAAAATATTTAATATGCTTAAATTCTCTTCAATAAATGTTATAATCTACTTATCTGACTGGGGCTAGTGTCTACTTTTGATTAGATTCAACATCCCATGCCTCTTGTTTGTCACTTTTTTTCTCATCCTCGAGCAAGGGATAGGCAAATATAGCAATTCTATATACAAATGAGGTGTAGTGTAAAGATTCGTCAACCTCTATTGCTTTACTAGATGTTAGTTCACAATCCAGATTCTGATGATGGGTCTACATAAACATTTCAAAATTTTCCTCATCTTATGTTAAAAAAATCCCATTAAGAATTCATCATGATCATTGCCACCCAAAGGAATTAATTAAACTTACAATTTTGTTTAACTATAACATAACTAAATGTTAAACTATTTACACTACTTGTCTTTGCACTTGCACCTCAACTATCATATATATATATTTATAACATACCATTGCATTTTATAACTATGAAAAGTGAGCATGAGTTGGCCTCAAAATTGAGGATTTTATTTATCTTGTCAAAGCTTCCTATGTCTCTCCATAAGCAACATAAAGTGTCTCCCATTTTATTTTACAATGCATGCTCTTAATGTTGTTTGGATTATGTAAAAGAAGTGGAGCCCAATTTTCATTTCAATAAAAATATTTTAAATTTTCCTTATTATTTGCCGTTTTGTTGTCTCCCATTCAAAAAGCGGTATATTGCCTATACTTAGTGAATCAAGGTAAGCTTATTTGTACCATTAGTTGTAGCACATTAATGCCTCTTACCATAAGGTATGTATTATGTAAGAGAAATACAAACCCATGATGGCATCATTATGAGGGTCCACATAATTTTTAAGATGACTCTCATTTAGTGTTAAAATAAATCTAACTAAAAGAGCATATACTTGATTCACTTTTGTTAGAATGTTACTATCAAAGTATGACACCCATCGTTTGAAAAAAACTATTGTATGAGTTTTATGACTTGCACTGCCTTTAATTACACAAACGTATAATCTTATCCTCAAGATAATAATCTATAAATTGAGCATCAAGCTTGAAAATCCTTATCAAATGGACTTTCACATAGAATAATCTTGTAGAATAAGTGATAGTTGATCACCTAGAAGAAACTTATCAAAAGTGGTGTCATTTAGGAAGAAAGATCCTATTTTGTTGATGAACATTATTCCAATTCTAAAGAACTAATATATTTGCATATGAATCAACTTCTATGGTTTAAATAAGATTTTGCCTAAATAAGACTTCCCCTACTTATGTTAGAGATCAAGGTTAACAAGATCTCAATACATTGCATGCTTTCTTTATTGGAAGGCTCATTTGCGTACAACTAAATCAATATAACTTCTATAAATTAGTAGTTCAACACATTTTGCACTTTAATTGACATATGCTAATACAAGGTAATGTTTTTCAATCTAAAAAATATCAGAACCACCTCATTGCATGCAATAGGACTCATGTCTCTGACATTCTTATCTATCATCCAGTTGGGTATTATATAAATGAATTGATCATTAAAATTAGGGTCCATGTCAAGGATGATTACCTTTAAAAATTTTAAATTATTTGTAAGCATTTATTAGAATCTGACCTTAAGATTAATCTCCAAAAATGTATCTATATTAAATTTTCAAATGCTTATTGCTTGTCACAACAAAATAGATAAATTACTCAAATATCAAGACTAACTTACACATAGAGCCTCTGGGAGTCCTACATAATTACAATCTTCCTAGAGAAAACTCCTCATAAGAATTGCTTTCAAAGTGTCAAAAAGATGACTATTTTAAATACTTAGAAAAAACTTTTATTGGAACATCTTATTAATAAGATCAAGCACTAGCTGATGCACCCATCTTTGTTGCCTTGCTCGACTCTAAATTGGTTCCTAATTTTTCATATACTGATGTGTAAAAAGATTAAATGAATTTTTTATGTTTTGCATATCTTTTTGAATGAAATTGCACTCTAAATAAAGGTATTTTTATGTTTTTCTTGCACGCATAATAGTTTTTAGGAGTGGAACAAAGTGGAAGGAACTTAGAGCAAATATGAGGAGTATTGTAGCACAAGCTATTTTTTTTCTGAAGGCCAAGGCCATGGCGCCGCTGTAGCGGCGCCTAAGTGCCACCCCAACATTGAAGGCCAAGGCCATGC
The DNA here is from genome assembly GCF_001263595.1 of Phalaenopsis equestris. NCBI lineage: Eukaryota > Viridiplantae > Streptophyta > Magnoliopsida > Asparagales > Orchidaceae > Phalaenopsis > Phalaenopsis equestris. The sequence continues at coordinate 611,903 of NW_018165530.1, forward strand.
CGCCACTATTGCAGCGCTTAGACACTAGGTCATCAGATGACAACCCGAGAGGTGGCGCCTAGGCGACAAACACTAGCGCCATGACCCCAGATCTGAAGGCCAAAGCCATAGCGCCAAAACAGTGTGGTGCTTAGGTGTCAGTACCAAAATCTGCATGGTTTGGTGATGGTTCAGAGCAGTTTTGGAGAGGAATTGCTAAGGGAGGATGATTCAGAGTGGGAGAACTCGTACGGAGTACGAGTTCTGGGAGAGGTATTGTAGGTGTGTGTAATCTTGTTCTAAGCTCGTGAGAGGAAGTCTAGATGGGTGAATTGGTGTGTTTGTAAGTGTTTGAATGAAGAGTTTGCAAGAGAAGACAAAGAGCTTGAATGGAGCATTCTCAAGGGCAGTTGAGGGAGAGAGATAAGTATACTTGTATTTTTGTTTGTGGATTTCTCAAACATATTTGTATGATAGATCTCTTTATCTTACTGAAGTCTTGTTGTGTTTTATCCATTTTTTATGAGTAGATTTTCTTGTTTTTCCTTGTGTTGTTGAAATAGAAGTGTAGGAATATGGTTTAAATGTTGAAATTGTCTTAGATCAAAATTGTGATGATTTTTCTTTTGTACTTAGTTTACTTTTTAATCTAACTAATTGATCTGTTAAAATATATTGTAACTCATAAAGACTTGGAAGAGCTACGACATGAATGACTAGGAAAATCACATTGACCTATAGGGTATGAATCAAAACACGCCATAGGGAGATGCAAATATAGGGAGACAAATTTTAAGAGAGTTTGAATTGGAGTTTTTATGGTGACAATTTGGAATCCAAAATGATCATATTGGACTTCACAAATCTCAAAAAACCATAACATTACAAGTTTACCTCTAAATAAAGATAGACTCCATACTGTATGCCCAAGAAAGAGCGATGATCACTAATTAGAGCATAGCCGTCTCAATAAGCTAATAAAAACTCAATGCAATTAACCAGCTCTTCCAATTAAAGGACAAAAATAAATGAGTTCTATATAGGCTTCATAAAATGCCTTGATATGGAATCCATAAGCTTGGAATAATTATTAAACTTTTAATTCACCACAGTTTCAAAACCATCAAATAAGAAAAAAAAACATAATACAGCAGAAATTAAGAAAAAAAAAGACAAATGAAATCCAATTTACTAACTTTCAACTAACACACTAACCAAATAAAAAAAAAATAGTAGCTCTTAAAAAGTAATTGAACATTCCTGAAAAGATGCGCCCTTTCACAGGACCAGAATAAAAACAAAAATGCACCAAAAAATCAGCAATATCAGGCAATCCCTTCATAAAATGTATCCCTGAATGGTGACTTTTGAAGAAGAATCAGCACCCTGTTGCGTTGCATGTCCTTTTGTTGCTTTCAATATCGGGCCTTCACAGCAAGAGAAAAACAGGGGATATTTACATATACAACACACAATTCCTTTTATATATCCAACACCTAAACATTGATATTTGCTTATATAAAGCATAAAAATATAGCATGAAATGCTATATTTCAATTTAGAAAAACTTATCTTAGTGATATTTTGATATGATATTAAAGATTTAGTCGTTATATAAATAGATATTAAAATTTAGGTGTTACATATGTAAATACACTAACTTATCTTCCTTAGCCCTAAAACAACATAAAATTTAAAAAATCATAAAAGCGTTTAAAAAAATTGCACTAAACAAAATATGTTCTTAAAAGAACATAAAATAAAATAAGAAAAAAGATCCCAAACAAGCTCTAAATCTATTAAAATGTGGGGATGTTTACAAAGTGTTGTGAAATAACCCGAAAAATGAAGAAAATGACCATGCGCAGCAAAATATAAATGTACAGGAGCAACTCACCGTGCGTTCCTTGTTGCTTTGTCTAAAGTCTCCACAACGTGAATGAAAGCATGGAGAGCTATTTTTCTCACCTGTATTCATTGAAGCCAATTCAATCAGATCAACCAAAAGCTGATTTTTTTTTTTTTCTTTTATATTAAAAATTTTAAAATAGAAGAGGGTGGAGCATACCTCTAACTTATCTTCCTTAGCCCTATGATCCCGCGGAAGCATGCGGAATTCTTCTGTCAGCCTCACACACTCATGAATATTTTCAGGTGAGACAAAGTCAAGAGCAACCTTTATGCAAGACTGTCATGTAAAGAATCAAGTTTAGCTCCATATGTTTCAGATTTGTGACAAGTTTATATCTTATAAGGAAAATTTACATACATACCGCACAATTATTATAGATTTACATATCTACCACCGAAATTTTGATATTTATGTTAATAACATTTTGTTGTTATAAATCTATGCATGAAAATGTGTATTTCAGTTTTAAAAAGTTAATAATAGTGGTGAGTTTTATACATGTAAATATTAAAGCTTAGGTACTAGATATGTAAATAAATAAGAAATGTGGGGTATGTATGTAAATGCCCGGCTTAAAATTCATGAACATTATTCTTGAATCACAGTTGAGAATAAAGCAAATGTTACTAAAATGCATAGGTGCAAGAAAATAGTTAATTAGACAAATACGAGAGGAATCAGGTTCTGGGAACTGAATTATTATCAAATATCAGAGTAATATTATAAAGATGAATTTCATTTTTTTTCTATTTCTTTGGACAATGGTATTTGAATTTAAATTCAGGTTTAAAAAAAAGCAGTTAAAATCATCATTTAGTTTGAATTTATGGAATTTATTGAATTATTCTTGCAGAAAATACATTTATTGTAAAATTTGTTAAGAAAAGGATAATGATTTTTTTCCTGTTGTAATTTCCTATAAATAAACTTAATTTGCAGTCGAAAAAACAAGAGAGAAAGTCTCCTCATTCCTTTATTTTCCTTTCGCATTTCCAGCAATCAGTTTCCTTTAAATTTTTGCACTCCTACAGCAGGTTCAAAAAATATCAAAATTGGTAGAAATATAGTCAAACTCAACCAACCAACCTTCCTTTTGCTCTCTAAACAAAAAGCACTCGATAAACACACTAAATAACTCCAAATCCTTAATCCTAATACTCCTAGCTTTCCAAAGGGTTCTTGTATCTCGTATAACTCTAAACCTAACTTCCCCTTAAGCTCCTCATAAATCAGCCATAAAAAATTAACCGATATATAAGAGTTAACAAAACAATTTATTTTGTTAACAAAATAAATCAACAAAATAAATTTTGTTTCCAATCATTCCAACAAAAAAGTTAAAATCATGGTGGTCACTTATGCTGATACTTGGTTTGAAGACCAAAAATAAACGTTCTTAAATACTTAATTCTATTCTAATTATTTTCTTTATATTGATAAAGCGGAAGTAATTATATTAGCTTAAATCAAATGACTGCTCACAATTCAATTGCATCTTATTGTTTGCAAATTTCCCTTCTATAATCAGTAGATATTAATTTCCTACCATATCATACTTGTAAATTTCCCTTCTATAATCAATGTACTATATCATACATTTTCCATTTGCATTTTCAAAGTTCTTTCCAATATTACAAATTATATCCTAAAAGATAGATATTTTGAAGTGAAAGAGAACTGATGTGGGACAAGTTTAGCACAGACTAATCATCAAAACTATGACTGCTAGGAAATATTTTTCTCTTAAATTTATCATATTTTATTATTTTCATTATGTCTTTTCATTTGAACTCAAAAAATAATATCATTTTTTAAGTAAAAATGTCATAACTAAAAAAATAAAATGTTAATTAGAAATTTACTGCAAGCGAAATCCACAACAAAACATCGCATTTACCACCTTGGTTTGCTAAGTTAAGAAAACCAAGTCAAAACATAAATAGCTAACCACCTTTTAAGACTTCTACAAGGCTATTCTATCTTCTTAAAACTCAATAGAATGGAATTCAATACCTTTAATTTGAAGGATGGAGTTATAGAACCGAAGGCAAACTTTAAGATGTGTTCATTATATATTGATAGCACTTTAAATTCCTCATCTTTTTCTTATATTATAAAGAGGGGTGTCAAAAAATGACTCTACACACAAACTTAACTTGAACTCAACTTAAAAAATCCAGGTTCAGGTTGACCCGAATAATTTTTGGGATGGGTTCGAGTTAGGAAACCCAACCAATTTAATTTTCAAGTTGGGTTTGAAATGACCTGAAAATCTAAAATTGACTCGACACTGAAGTAATGACCCAAAATTGATTTGAAATTGACCCACCAACCAAAATCGAATTGAAATTAATCTGAAATTCATCTGAATAGCTATTATGATTTATGTTAAAGGAGTTATACAGGTCGGCGGATTGAATGCAGGTCGGATTCAGGTTGAACTTTCTGACTCGTCTAATATTCATGTGGGGTTTGGGAAGGGCGGGTCAAACCCGAATACGTCCCGCGAACCCAATTTGACACCTCAACTTATAAATAATATGTATTATGTAAGAAAATGACAATTAAAGTGAAATATAATTTTTTAAATAATTTTTAACTTTTTGAGAAAAAGCCATTGAGAACCTTTAATATTGATCCGATGATTCAGAAGATAACTCCTTATTAAGAACTTCAATCCTTGTCATTTTTATTTTATTTTATTATTTTTTTCTATAATTCTCATCTATACATCTATTTCAAGTGCTCCAAACCTTTCATCAAGTTTCCACACTCCAATAATTTACAAAATACCTAAAATATCCCAAATATGCTTAAGTTTAGTCAACTAACCTTCCTTTTGCCCTCCAAAGAAAACCTTTCATAAAACCACACTAAATAACTCCAAATCCTTGTACGTCATATAACTCCAAATTTAATTTAATCCATCCAAAAACAACAACAACAACAACAAACCTTTATCCGACTAACTGGGGTCGACTACATGAATCCTTTTTCTCAATTGGGTCCTATTCAGTGTCATCTTTTCATTTAATTCTAATAAATTAAGATCATTTTTTATGCAATATGCCCGAGACTTTTTAGGTCTACCTCTAAGTTTCTTAACATAAGTTGAATGTATAACATCCTACTCTCCTCACCGGATCATCAGATGGCCGACGTTTAATGTGACCAAACCATTTAAAACAACTCTCTCTAATTTGTCTGTCATTGGAGCTACACCAACCCTTTCACGAATACATTCGTTTCACATTTTGTCTCTAGGCGTCAAGTCACTCATCCAACAAAGCATTCTCATCTCAACAACACCTAACTTAGTTTTATGCTTCTCTTTCAAAGGCCAATATTCTGCATCATGAAGCATTGCAGGCCTCACCACAATCTTATAAAATTTTTTTTTAAGTCTAAGGTGTATTTTTCTTTCGCACAATAGGCCCGATGCATTCCTACTAAATTGGATGAATGAAAGTCCCACTAAAGAAATAAAATCACTAAATACAAAAACACTTGCAAATATTAATCATTTGTATGATTATAAGATAGGTATTTTACAAAAGGAATAGGCATATTAAAGAAAAAGAGGTGTGCTAGACTTTTAGATAAAAAAGAGTAATTATATTTCTAAATTGTAAGAAATATTTGGGATAATTACATACATAGCACCCGAAACATTGTTATCTACAAAATCAAGCATCCAAATAATATTTTTGAACTACCAAACCGGTGTTTTAATACGTGCCACAATAAAAAAATTGACAATTTAATAAAAATGATAAATATGGTTTGGGGTTTTATCATGAATTTTGATATATGAGTGAGAATTTAAAAAATTGATGAAAGAGGGTGCTATATTTGTAAATAATAATGTTTCTATTGCTATACATGTAATTGCCCCTAAATATTTTCATTTTCTCTGGATTGATTGTACTAGTTTCTCTTAAACCCTTTACATGCCCTGGAAAAATATTTCAATCGTTGCAAAAGTATAAGTCTCTTCTTCATTTATGCTCCACCATATTACACATTTAAAGTTTAATACTCTTCATATCATTTAATATCAAATGATTACCTCATCAAAACAAGATAAATGGTGCAAATGTTAGATAAAAAAAAAAGAAAAAAGTAATACTTGTCATATGAAAAAGATTGCATGTGCATGTCAAAATGATAGAGTTCACCCCCTTATGGTACTAGCTAGGGACGCAATATCCATAAAAGTCAGACTAAGTAATAAAATACCTCTCATATTTTACCCTTTGTGTGTGATTGTCTTCCAATACCTTCTACGACTGGCACGCAATAATACCCTGACTAACCCCAGGTCCGATAGAAGAAAGCCTACAGCCAATCGAGTAGAAATAACGAAAGTGGAAAAAATAAGTGGATTTATGGTAAGTTTTTTGCACCAAGAAAAAAAAGGTCAATGATGTAACCAACCAATGAATTAGTTTTAATCTTTTTTTTTTCTACGTTTGCTTCTACTAAATTATATTACCACATCTTTTTTTAGTTTTTGGTCTTTCTCACTAAAATCTATTGGGTCCAAGTGGTTAAAAGCTCCAAATGAAATTCCGAATATTACTGAATTACCAGAACTACTTCAATGTATTATATTTCATTTCTACCTTATGTAAATAAATATGTATATGGTTTTAGTCTTTCTATTTCCATGCTTTAAAATTATTTTTTTCTTTCTTTTTCATTCAATTCACAACAAACGACAATATAGAAAAATGACCGATATGGGAATCCATCTAAATTCTGTGGCTAGGAAAAAAAAAGATAGGCTAATTACCATCGAGTAAATAACACTCTTGTATTCTTCCATTAAATAAATCATATGCACTTTTTATTATATTATATTGTATTTTAGAACTATTCTTCAAAACATACACAAGGATGATACTCATAGGCATTACATATACATGATCACCAACCTATCTTTCTCTTCCAAATTATTCAATATCATCTATTTTTCATTATATATAGATACATGTAGCTATTGACATTTTATTCTCCATCCCGATGGATTATATTGAGCAACCACGCATTGCTTGAATTGGGATAAGCTTCAAAAATTCAAAAAAGACTATTTCAAAAGTGGGTTAATGATGAAGCTCCATGGTTCCACCTATATAAGCTCCAGACGGAGTTACAAAAATGAGAGCTTCAACACCACTTGTAAATAATCCAAGAAATATAATAGGTATATGAACTACTGAAAATACTAAAGAAACAAAAAACACTAATTCATCAGCCAATATATTCTCAAAAAATTGAAAACTAAAAGATAAAGAATTTGTTAAATCTTCTAGAGCATGAATTGGTAAAAGTATTATCAAGAAAATCACCTTATGATATTAGCTAGGCACATGATATGCCTGTGCATTTAAATGTAAAGAGAAAAGGTTGCCTACCCTTTTGAAATTTGGTTTTGAAAATGGTTACAAAAAGTGTCTTTATTATACACATTTAAACGATGACTCGTGAAATGGGTGTACAAAAAGATAAGTTATAAAAAATTATAATATGAAAACTAAGATAATTATCAGTGCAATTTATCTCTCATTAGAATTTTGTGAGTCAAGCCGACTCGTGAGCCGGCTTGAGCTCGGCTCGATAAGTGGCTTGTGAACTAAGCTCGATGAGCTAACAAGCCAAGCCCATGCTAGCCCCGGCTCGAACCGCTAGCTTGTGAACCGGCTTGTTTAAAAAAATATTAATATAAAATATAATCAAAATATATTAAATTTGAAAACTTTATATTTAAAGTATTTAATTTGTTTAAAAAATAATATTTTTTATTTTATATTAAATGATTTCTTATTTTTTTCTTTCTTAATTGTTCGTTGTATTTGTCATTTTATCATAACACTACCTTAAATTAATAATATTTTTCTCTTTTATGATAAATAAACAGGCTTGTCAGCCGACTCAAACTCAATAAAACTAATCAAGCTCAAACTAAGGGTGGCTCGAACTTGACTCAACTCGTTCACACCCCTAAAAATACTATTTATTGAATACAAAATACTCATGCATATAAATTTTTAATTATTAAATCTTTATAATTTAGCAACAAATTTGTTTAACTCACAAAATAGTTGATGAATATTTTCAAATAAGTCTCATTTAAATTGAATGGATGATACAAAATAATTTATTTATAGATAGTGGACAAGTACAAAAAATAAGTACTATAATAAGTGTCTTTTCGATCAATTATAAATTTGAAAAAAAATAATTTGGATGTAATTTAGTGCCGAAGTTATTAATGAATTTTTTTTGTATATAATTGGTGCTTTTAAGAATTGTAAGATTTTTATATTTTAAAAACTTCAAAAACATTTAGTTAAGTTAACTTTCAATCTGACGATCGATTCCTATCATGATAATTTTAACCTTTCCGATCGAGTCGTGACATGCTCCTGCAAGTATTTTGTTGCCACATATAGCTGTTTTGCTCCGCAGTTGCTACCCTACTATTATTAACGCATTGCACTGAATCATGCTGCTACCAATGCATTGCGTGGAATTATGCATCATCTTGCTATTTTCATGGAAAAACTGAACATGATACAGCCGCTAGTCGATTTCAAGTGAATTATAAACAAAAAAACAAAGGGAACTTTACCAACAGTAAGGGAATTAAATTAAGAAGAACGCCTATGTATCATCAATTTTACATGAAAATTTAAATGAAAAAGAAACTTCACTACTGAACCAATATCATTGTGCTTAGTGCTAATCAAAGGTCAAAAAGTGCATAAAGCTAACACATAACTTAGAAACATACCTTCAAGTTTCTAACCTGATGCGGGCATCCCGCTGGGATGAATACAGCCTCTCCAAGCTTCTGCACAAACGACCATGGCTCAATTCCTAGAATAAAACCACCAGATTGAGCTTAGGTGCTTGCAGCCAAAACAATAAGAGCAATAAACATTTCATAACTATCCACACAAGAACAAAGCTAGCTAAGAAAAACTAACCATATTCCTCCTTAAGTTTCCTTTTGTGATCCATTGACAAATAGAAAGATTGGTCGTGTATAGGATGGAATACCTGTTGCCAAATAAAACCATTTCTATCATGGGTTATTTCTGGCTTACGCACCCTAATAAAAAGAATTTTTAGAATACCACATGATACCTTATTTACTGGCTTATCATGTATATGTCTGAACTCGCTGAAATGCTGCCGAATATACTCTTCTAATTTAGGGACATCTTCTCTTCGGAAGATATCCCACAGAGCACCACCTTCTATGTGCTCTTTATCCATCATGTCGTCTTGGAGAGTAGCATGTTGTTTACCAAACATGCTTGCCGAATCATTTACTTTCTGAATATGCCTTCCTCTTCTTGTTTTCTCATTGTCCACAATTTGAGAATTTCTAGGGCTAGAAGATAAAGCATGTCTGCCGCCATGATGTTTATATGATGATCCCCTAGGCCTACCCCTTTTCCGACGATAAGAAATGACGCATTTTCCATCAATATTTTGATTATTGTCTTTGGGTTTTGAATCTGATGTTTCAAAAAATTCACTTGTTCTTCCTAGACTTAAATAATCATGATGATCTAAGTTTATTAATGAATCTCCCACAGTTCTAGCAGCTAAAGCATCTGCAGAACAGGTAGGCTGAACAACACTTGAAGAACATTTTTCACTGTGTTCAACACTTGAAGAACAATTTTCACCGTGTTCAACTTTGTGGCTACTCATAGAATGAAATCCTTTGCTTGAAATCCGAGCTTTATCAGCAAGCAAGACTAAATTTTGTTCACCCAAAGAAGGAGAGGAATCAGAAAGCTTTCCTTCAGAAAGGGCATCCAAATTAATGCCATCAAGCACCAAAGTAGCTTTATTATCTATTTCATGGATCTCACTATCAATTTTTTCATTATTAGAGCAAGATTTAGCACCACCAGCTAGCAACTGCTGGTCCTTGCAATTCGAAAAAGTACTCTGCACATCTTGATTGACCTCATTATCTAGTTTGATATCAGAGTTCTTTTGTTTATCTCTTTTTTGTCTTTTTACTAATTCAATTTTAGAAAGCTGGCCTTTCGTAAGGGGAACTTCTGTAGTGTGTGTTAGTACATTCACCTGAGAATTTATGGGAGACCCCAATCAGCGATATCAACAATGGAAAAAGAACGCATAAAAATTAACATTAAAAATTTCATATAAAGATGTTTCAAGAAGAATGAGAAATCAAAGATGTTTATCAAATAAAAATGGCATCACATAAAATATTTAAAAAGTTAGTCTTCTAGCATTTCAATGTAGTTCCATAATAATCACAAGAAATAAAAGAAAACGAAGAAAAACAAATGTGGAATAGAAAAAAAAAGAAATCACTTAATGAGCGTCTTTCACAAGCTTTTTGCTTCACCATAGCACACACAAAATAGACAGATGACTTTAACAAGAAATTTCTACATGAATTTGGCAAATTCAACAGGATAATTAGAAGAACAAAAACTGAGACGATAAAATATACATCTGTAAAAAACAGTAGATATAAGCCAGATTAAAACACACTGTATAGATTATTATACGAATTCCCAGATGAAAATAATGTAAACAACAAATAGATATCTCAATATTAACCAAAATAACAATTTGATCTTTAACTTTCAGAAGGGTGCACTAGGAAAAAAAAATACCTTGAAACATGTCCCTTCTAAATATTTTAAAAATCTGAGGTCATTACCGAAATAATATTATCATCCTTCCTTTCAGAAACTACTTATAATTTCTAAGCTTTAGTAATTGATGACAGTGACAATCAACAAAGATGTGAAGAATTCACATTGAATAACCATGAAATTAAACCAACAGACAAAATTGATCTGTAAAATGACTTCCATTTATAAAACTTTGCTACAAAATACAAAAAAAAAAGAATTGAACTAGAAGAATTTATATATCCAATTATCGACTGATATCCCCGTCTTAAACAAAATTAAGTAAATAAAATGATTAAGTACTGCAAGATATGGTGGTATTTAAAGAATGAAACAAGCTAACCAACAAGTAGAAATTCTATAAACTAAAAAAAAATCTGGCAATACCGCATCAGACATATCACAGTGAAGCTTGGTGACGGAATCACCAGACCCCAACTCTTCAAAGAATCCATAAGCAATGTATGTTTTTGGACCAAGGTCGGGTTTCAAAACACCATCAGGAAGCATCACAGCAAGATTTAGAAGGCCATCCCGAGGATTTGTATATTCTTGAAAAGGTAAAGTGGAAATGAACTCAGCACCATGACGTGGTAGACGTTCCTCAAAGGAACTAGAAGGAGGCCAATCTTTAAGTTTAAGCATCTCAGGCCAACCATCTCGATGATATCGCCCAGTAGAGTATCCATGGAAAAACATATGAATATTTATCTCAACCTGCAACGAAAGGAAGGCATCAAGCCATCAACCCATCACGACAGAGAGAAAAATTAAAAAGAATTTTACATGCATACCACACAATTCCTATATATTTACACATCTAACACCTACAGTTTTATATTTATATTTATAATGCATTGGAATTAAAAATCTATAAATAAAAATGTGTATTTCATTTTAAAAATTTAAAAAGAGTGGTAATGTTTTTGTGATGTTCGAGATATGTGTGTTATACATACAAACATAGAAGAATAGGCGTTGAATATGTAAATAGATAAAAATTGTGTAGCACGTACATAAAAGCTCCAACATTAAAATATAAATTTTTAATATATTCAAGCAACCGTTTAGTTAGCTGTGTTTATGCATCCTAACACCATGATGCATCAATAAGGCAAATGATACACGAATAAGAGTGTAATGAAGAGCAGTTAATAAAAAAATTCAGCAAGCAGTAACAGAAAAAAGGCCCTATACAGTATTTGAAGCAGTCTGTTCCATGTAACAGGAAAGGGTCGAGTTGGAGAGCATAATTTGATGATAAAAAAAATAAAAAAAAAACTATTATATAATAGGAAAATACATAAATAAATTGTAATTCCAAATACAAAAAAACATTCTTAACAAATAAATGGTTTAAAATAAAATGTCCACATTGAAAAAGCTATGTTTCAATTTTAAACAAGCAAATATAATCCAAGTTAGCAAACCATAGCATGAGATTAATCTTATCTTCACTATTATCTATTTAATTTTTGCATCACCCAAACTGCCTCCACAGTCATTAGGCTTGTAGTCAATCGCCTCATAATGTGGTTGTATATGCTTGAAGAACAATGAAAAATTTTGCATCAAAAAGGAATGCGCCCAAATACTTAGCACCTTGGCCTAAGTTTGAAAACACTACGAGCATAGATTTTAATTTACCAAATTAAATATAACCAAAACATGCAAATAAGAAAAAACTGTACAAATTGTTAGACATGTCAATGAAATTATTGAAGAACAAAAAAAAAATCAATATTAATAAATTAATCCACTCAAATTTGTAAAATATATTTGCTAATGAGAAAATGGCATGATGTTTGATGGTCAGCAATGTTGCCTGGAGACCTTTTTGGTAGAGATATGGAATGATGCTTATGTAATGACAAAGGTGATAGTCTTATAACACAAACATAAATTTTTATTTTGAAAATCTAGATCAGTCGTCAAAATTCTGAGAGGGTGAATAGAAAAGCACAAGATATTGTTGAAATTGCTATAGAAATAAGCCTGCCAACAAGATTACATGTGGTGAGCATTGACCCACCTAGAAGCGAGACAAATACAAAAACTAACCTCACACCAGTCCAGACAATCAATCGCCCTTACTTCAAAATTTTCAGATTTAACCTTTCTCACTTTCTTCTCCCGCAATGCACGCCACATAACCATTGGCTCCCAGCTCAATCCAGAAGATAGATCAAGTACATCACGAACAATAACAGGCTGACCTTTAGCCCAATGCTTCTGGAAATGCTCCGCTTCTCCCTCTTGAACATATCTAGCACTTGGACAATATAAAAGATTATCATCACAGCCTTCTCTAGATGCTGCCTTTCTTATTGCGACACTAACAGAATCATTTTTTTCTGACACACAGAAACAAGTGGAAGCTCCAGAGTTTTCATGCAACACTTTATGTTCACTGCTTTCAAGCCCAACAATGATGTTAGCCTTCTCTTCCAACATGAGAAGCATATTTTCTGAAAAAATATGCTTAAGCTGCAAAAGAGAATTGCCACAGCCACCGACTACTTCTGGCGGGCAAGGTATACTGCCATCATCATTTGCTCTCCATTGCATGAGTGCAATAAGAAAATTTTCATTGATATCAGCATTTATTCCACATTGTCCATTATGACCAGGCAAACAGCCTTCTCGAAGCCCTCGACAGCAAGATAAGCATAAGTCGTATGCACAACAAGGGCAGCTTCGATGAAAATCCACAATTGATGTGCTGCAGTAATTGCTGCCAAAACACAAGTGTTCCTTAAATTTACTTTGAGTTTCTAGCTTAAAGTAAATAGAAAATAAGCAATATCATAGGAAAAACAAACCAGTATATACGTTCGTCTTTCGCACAAGGAGCTTTTTGTAATTTTATTTCATTGAATGCAAGACCTGTTTATAAGAAAATTATTAGAGAAGACAAGGAGTCGGAGGGCAGATAAATTATGGTGAAGGAATATATCGCTACCTTTTAACCGAGCCTCAATTTCCTTTTCCATTTGTTGTTCCTTCTGCAGTTCTTTAAACCATGGAAGTAACAAACGTAATATATATAAATAATTCCGTCTTTGTTCCTCATCTTGAATTTCTCTTTTAGGAGGCTGTGATTGAGAGTTAGGCTTTCAAAAACTCAAATAAAATAATTGCTTGAAAGGAACAAAATAAAAGCAGGGAAAAAAACTTCACCTCAGAAATTCCTCTCATGCGTAAGCATGATTTGCAATTGCAATTGAACCGACAAAATGGACACTCAATAGAAAAGTCTTCAGGTGTCAACTGTGGATACCTGCACACCACCACAAACAACAATGAATACAATATAAAACATAATTCATAGCATACTATCCACAATGACTAAGTTAAAAAAAAATAAATAAATAAACATGTAATACATTTTACGGCAATGAACTAATGTTTAATAACGTCAAATGATAATGTTTAAAAAGGTCAAATAAGCACCAAGGCTTCAGCATGAAAATTTGAAGTGTTATTTGATGCAAAAACATCTCAATATTATACCTTGCAATTAAAAGATGGTATTTTTTTCTTCACGCCATCTTAGTGTGACATGCTCAAGTGCTAGAATTAGTGCTTCACATTACATTGATCTATTGGAGAACCTACTCCACCATCTTTGCTTGCACCTCTCCCTATTTCCATGCACCAACTTCTAACAATCACATAACCAATCAGTGCCCTTTTTGTGTCCAAACTAAAGGCGTACTTTCATTGCAATTTCTTTTCTGAATTGTAAGGTACAATAACAGCCTTTGTTTGGCAGTATTCTTAATCTAATTAATGGAATTGGAACTCCTCTGTAATTCAGAGTTCTGCTTCCTCTATATCCTTTGCAATATTTTCATCATTTATTCATAAGGAATGGTTGACCTATATGAGCACATCAAGTTTTTGTCTTTCATAGGCTCACAGATTCCATCCAACCTTTTCTCAATCCCTAGCAAAGTCTAGTTGAATGGATAAAGTTTCTAGTTGAGTTGGGTCCATTCAAAGAAGTAATTTATTGTCTTACTTTATATTCTAAAATCACATTATTGGTTGGCTACCACTAGCTTACTACTTCCTTGTTAGTTTTTACAAATTTTGTGGTGAGAACCAGTTTTTACAATCAAACCTATGTGATAGTTATAAGAAAAATATACATCTCTTCTCACCCCCCCCCCCCCCCCCCCCAAAAAAAATAAAAAAAGAAGATTTCAAATGCCTGCAATAGCATTTTTGAAAGCCGTTAACCCCACTACAACTTTATAATTATTTTACAAATAGTTACAATCGCCACAAACAGATACTTAGTATCCACAATTTCCCTCTAACCATAGGTATATTAAACTCTAAAAATAATATTGAAACAAATGATAATTGGGTACATAAGATTGACATCTTCACGTGTGATAATATAAAACCAAGTGCATTACTTGATCCATGAAATTGGAAACTTAAGAAAAAAAATGACATCATCCAATGCTGGCAGCAAAATAACATTAAGCTAAACAGCCACCCAGTTTAATGTAATGATTAAAATAGAAAATGATAAGTGCTGATCAAATAAAGAACTGAGATAGCTAGCTAGAGCAACTAGCACAATTCTAGTTAAGTATTTCATGTGCAAAATATATTAAAATTTAGATTAACATGAAGAAATCAAATCATTAATGATCAAAATTTCAGTAAATAATAATGATAAGCTGTAAGAATAACCTATTGCCTCAAACACACATGAACAATAGAGAAGAAGAGATCGGAGAAAGACATACCATCTCTTCATACACGGATAGCAATACCGTTTTCTTTTGCAAGTCATACATCTCACTACAGCTCCTTTGTCATTCCTTTGGCATTGATGGCACATTAGCGCATCTTCACCGGTCAGTAATTTTCTCTTAGAACCCTATAAACACAAACAGCAAATTAAAAGCTACATATCACAAAACAAAAAAAAAAAAAACAGCAGATAGCATGAAATAGGCCAGCATGAAAAGCTCATCACCTGATCGTTCTTTTCATAATCATAATATATGGGAGCTTTCCTCTTCCGATTCTTGACAGATGATGCAATCCCAGCTTCAATTTTGCCTTCATCACACTGCTATCAAATCCAACATTTTCTAATGAGAAAAGGCCAAAAAAAAAAAGAACAGATTCATACACATAAAAGAGTACAAAAGAAAATCAGCAACGGAGAAAAATGCCACCTTCAAAAATAAGAAAATGAAATAGTAAATAAAGAAGAATTGATTAAACTGAAAAACTCCTCGCCTGATCCTGCTTCTCAAACTCTAAGCTTGTCTTCCTCTTCTGTTTCCCTACCGAAGCCACAATCACCCCATCCGATCCATCTTCATTGAACTGACATCAAAATCCAACATTGTTAAAGAGAGAAAATAAAATAAAAAAACTTTTATACCCATAAAAAATTACACGAGAAAATCAGTAAGAAAGAAAAAAGCCGCCTTAAACAATACCAATAAAAAGTAGAAAATAAACAAGAATTCACTAAAGTGAAGAACGTATCACCTGATCCTGCTTCTCATCAAACTCTAAGCCAGCCTCCCTCTCCCTCTTCCTCTTCCTCTTCCTCTTCCTCTTCCCTACAGAAGCTACAATCCCACCATCCGATTCTTCCTCGTTGTACTGACGTCAAAATCAAACAGTTTCAAATAAGAGAAGGCCAAAAAAACCAGATTTATACGCATAAAAGATCACAAAAGAAAATCAGCAAGGGAGACAAATGCCACCATTGAAAAAAAAGGAAATAGCAAATAAACAAGATTGACTAAACTGAAAAACTCATCGGCTGGTCCTCCTTCTGAAATTCCAAGCTAGTCTTCCTCTTCCGTTTCCCTGCCGAAGCCACAATCCCACCATCCAATCCATCTTCGTTGAACTGACATCAAATTCCAACATTGCTAATGAGAGAAAATAAAATAAAAAATTTTAAACCCATAAAAGATTACAAGAGAAAACCAGCAAGAAAGAAAAAATGTCGCCTTGATAAATAAGAATGAAAAATAGAAAACAAATAAGAATTGACTAAACGGAAGAACACATTACCTGATCCTGCTTCTTATCAAACTCTAAGCTAGCCTTCCTCTTCCGCTTCCCAACAGAAGCCACAATCCCACCATCTGATTCTTCTTCATTGACCTGACAACAAAACACACCATTGTATAATCAGAAATGAGAAAGGGAGAGGGAGGTTTTAATCCAAATGTATCCACGAATGGTTAGCTCACCGCCTCTGCCGGTATTGCGACCTTGCCTTCAGATTCATCTTGATCGCACTGTTATAAGAAAACAAGTAAATGGAGTATTATATTAAGGAATTATCACTAGCTCCACAAACTTTAAAAAGAAATAATAGTCGCCACAGCAGAAAATTAAAAGCCCACCTTTGTGTCGCTCAACAAATCCCCGTATCTTAAATCTTTTATTTCAGCACCTGAACCATTCATCTCCTCCAAAGGCTGCAGCAGCCATTTTTCCAATTCGTCATAGCAGAAAACAAGATTTTCGAGCTCAAAGAGAGAAATTAAATAGAAAAAAAATCAAAGGATCTAAAAGGCAACGCAAATTAGAAAATAAATCGCAGTTATGGCCGTCACCTCAACCTTCACCTTGCCGCTGTAAGCAAAACTACTATCATCAGTCTTCTCCTTCCCCAACTCAGTGTCATTACAAGCCCTAAGAACCTTCGACGAAAACAAGTAAAATATATAATATATTCATAAATTATCACAACCTCAACGAACTTTAACAAGAAATAATCATCGCCTCAACAGAAATTTAAAGCCCTACCTTCGTATCGTCCAACCAATCCCCGCATCTTAAATCTTTTATTTCAGCCCCTGAACCATTCATCTCCTCCGAAATCTGCAGCTGCCATTTTTCCAATGCGTCATAACAGAAAACAAGATTGATGAGTTCAGTAAAAGAAATTAGATAAAAAAAATATATCAAAGGATCTCAAAGGCAAGGCAAATTAGAAAATAAATCGCAGTTACGGCCATCACCTCAACCTTCACCTTGCCGGTGGAAGCTAAACTATTATCATCAGTGTTCTCCTTCCCCAACTCAGCGTCCTTACTAGCCCTAAGAACCTCCATTGTTTCAGAATCCGACATTGTTGCAAACCCTAACCTCCTTCACTGCTCCCTCTAGTTTCTTCGTTCTTTCTGAAAGCTTCGGTTTTGGATTCGAAAAATGTCTTTGTCCGCGCAAAATAGAACGAACGCCAGCCAGGGGCTTTTAATTTTGAGATGGAACTGAAAACGGGGGTCGCGCCGTGGCGGTTGCAGGTAAAGCGGTATACTCGTTCCTGTGAGCAGAAAAAAAAGGGATAATTACGTACGGATCACGCCAAAGATCGATACTTATAAATTAATCATGTTTGTTAACTCCCAAATATGTTTGCTAAAATGAAAAATATAGATTAGCATTTTATCATTAATTTTAAAATTTGAGTGGAAATTTAAAAAGTGGGCGGCGATAGCAGTTAATTTGTAAATAGAAGAAAGTTGTCACCGCACCTAGACAGACGCGATGTGATTTCAAAACGCATTAGCTGTCAAAAAGCAGTTTACCCAAACAGTTCAAGTGCGTTTTCAAAACGTCACCGTATCAGATAAGCTGTCTCAAACAGACCCTTAATATTCAGTCTTCATGAATAAAATGAAGGATTAGATTTTTTTAATAAGTTATATTTTATGGAAAAATTTTATTCTAGTAATTTTCCAAACCTTCACTATTAATATGAAAGATTTACATGTATACCACCAATTTCTTATGTATAACTTATATACCACCTAAAGTTAACCTTTTATATTTACACCACCCAAATCTTTTATATCACATAAAAAATATAATTATAAGAAAAAAAAAACAATAATGCTCTTATAAATATGTGTAGTTGCAATTATGCAGTTCCAACAATAATTCTAACAAATAACATAATTAAGTTTACTTATGATATTACATCAACTTTAATACATCACTTAACACATAATAAACGATAATAAAGATTATAATAACAATAAGTAATGTTATTATAATATTGTTTTTCATGTCCAAACGATCAAGACTTCAGGAGATTTTCTTTCTAATATTTCTCTCCATACAATATAATTATTTGAAGTCAATTTCTCATTATCATCAGCTCATCGAAAAAAATTAAAATTGTCATTTATTTTATTTATGGGACAAGAATAAAATCTTCTCTTATAACTACCTTCTCCTCTAGAAATATACACAGAACATTGCATTTCGCAATTGTTGTAAAAACTCTACAAACATTTGAAAGCCTTGAACACATTTTTACTCAGAATGCAATATTTAATGCTTAATTGAGAAATTAGATTATTTGTGCAATAAATAAAGAAATAATTAAGGATTCATAATTAATATAAAGAAATATATACAATAAAAAATAATCAACTTTAATGTTTTGACATAAGAAATATGTGACTATCACGAATACTTTATTCTCTTCCTATCATTATAGAGGCAAAACACATGTTGAAGTCGCATAACGTTATTGTATCCTGTGTGGGGATCCACAACATCTAATATATGCAATCTTATTAATTTTTGTAAGCATCAACAAAAAAATGTGTGCATCGACATGAGTGTCATCAATCACTCATATAAAATTTTGTTTAAAATATTTATGAAGATAATTAAAGTTTAGTAAAAAAATGCATGCAAAATCAAATAGATAATATTGTGATGCTTCGAATAACATGTATCTCAGATCGTTATAAATTTCTCTTGATGTATACTTACATGTCTTTTTTATGTTTAATTTCTTTTACATTTATCACATTTTTTTGAATGAAATTACGCTTTAAAGAAATGTTATTTTCATATTTATCTTGCAGGTATAACACTTGGAGCGGATTGAAGCTGAAACAGGGTGAAACATATGCAAATGAGAGAAAATGGGGGTGCTGCCATTAGAGTGGTACCTAGGCACTAGTCTCCGCTCAAAAAACAGAAAAGAAGTAACCGCAAACTGGCGCCTATGCACCCGAACTGTCCGAGGTTGGTTTTTGCACGTCCCGATGAGTTATTTGACGGATCTAGGTGTTTGGAAAAACACTTTTTTGCATTTCTAAGTTCTGACATTCTCCAGGAAGGCCGAGAGGTCATAGGTAGGAGTAGGAAATATAGATTTTTATCTTTTCTGGAGAGACTGCTGAGGAGATTTTTAGAGATAATTGTAAGGGATTATATTAGCATTGCATGGATTAGCAAGATACTTTGTTTGAGGGATTTTCATCTTTCTTTCGGGGGGAAAAGACAAAGTATTGTGCTCTTCATTAACTTAGATTTTTTGTAAAGACTTATCTAGTGGATTTGCTTTTATTTAATGAAGTTTTCTGTTATGTGTGACACCTGTTTTATGAAGTAGAATTCTTGTATTTTTCTTTTGCAATGAATTGGATGAATGTTTAAGATGTTAGGATGTATGTTAGAATAGGTTTTTCATATCATGGTGATGGTTCTTACTTCATGCTTCATTTACTAATCAATATGGCCAATTGGTATGGTAAAATTTGTTGTAAACACATAAGTTCCGGGAGGGCTATGGCTTTAACAACTATGAGGAACCACATTGAACTTATGGGTGAAGGAAAAGTAGTCCTAAGATTCAATGTAATGTTAGGGAGATATTCGTTGTTGGGTGTAGATTGGTGTTTCTAGAGTGAAAGGCTAGATTTCTAACCAATTTGATTCAGGGCTTCATACCTTAAATCTAAGATTAAGCCAATTAGAGGGTAATTAGGAGAAGGAGACTCTAGGGTGACAGGCTAGAAGTTTCACCGTGATACTCTAGTTATTTTAATAAATCGACCCTAGGTTAATTGAGCTACATTATACACTCAGAAGAGGCTAACTTAGATTTTTGCTCCTATTGCCACTGCCCATATTAGATTCTAAGCATCTCAGTACTACACATTATCTAGGTCACCACAAAAGAAAGATAGTTTTTACTGCTCAAAATTCACTAAATCAATTTATCTAGTTATGTTTAACTTTAGATGTAAATTTTTATTTAGGAGTAGTTGTTAGAAAAACTCTCTTAATCAACATTTCAAACTAAGACCTGATAGTAGTTGACAAGAACTCAAAATTCACTAAACCAATTTATCTAGTTATGTTTAACTTTAGATGTAGATTTGTATTTAGGAGTAGTTGCTAGAAAAACTCCCTTAATCGACATTCCAAACTAAGACCTGATAGTAGTTGACTAGAACTTACGCTATGGGATTTCTTACCTCGCTTCTCTGTGAGATTTTAATCGGGACTCCATAAGAGCCTTATATTACTTAAATGATATGTATACTTGCGTAGAACCCTTAATATGTAAACTATAAATCAAATTCTAAACTCTATAATATATCCATTTTGCACATTAGTCGCCTAAAGAAACTCGGTCAAGTTTTTTGCCAAGAAATTAAATAACTGCGTAACTACGGATCGGGTCATATACTCAAAAGTGGGATCTATCAATTTGATAATTGCAATTGACAATATAGCCAACTAATTAAGCTTGATATGAAAATATATGTTGATAGTCATGTTTGAGTGTTAAAATTGCTCAGAAGTAACACACATCAACACATTATATGATAGTATATATAATGTAATTGTTAATGCTTCCTTAAGTGTAAATATGGATGATACATGTAAATCATAATGATTTTGCAATTCATCCAGTAAATCACCAAAAAAAATGTATTTTGAAATTTGAAATCTGTTACAAATTATATCCAAATGATATTTAAGGAGCTCACTAATTTATTCGTCACCTAAAGAGAAGAATGACTTGTATGATGTCTTAGATAAGTATGTTTAATAGTATTCATTGATGAGATATATTGTAGTTACCAAAATTATTGTTTGTTGTACTATCTCTTTCATTTTGTCTTCCTTTAATGGATTCATCATATTACTTTATGCTTGTCAAAATAGAAAAAAATTACGAACTTGATGATAAATGAACAACTGAAACTCTAAAAATTTGAAGAATGTTCAAATAGTAGTCACACGAACAAGAACAAAATATAAGCACAAAAATAAATTAATTACTGAAATAAAATAAAAACAAAGAATATATCTAAGTAATAACATATAAAATAGAAGTCACATAAACACACAAAGAAAAATTGTTCAAATAGATGACCAACTTATTAAAAAACCAAACATAAGCACAAATAATCACAAAGAGTTGAATTGGTCTGACTTTTTTAAGAAATAACGAAGGTAACTATGCATCCACTTTGGAACCATTGTAATAAAAGCCTCCTACATCATTGGTCTTTACGTTGTTTTACGAAGAATAAGTATAACGACATATCCTTGACTATTTGAGATTGCAGTCCATTAACTTGATGACTTATGTCATTGTAGAGTATGTGTGGGCAACTATAAGAGTAATGGGTGTCATACTTATACAAGTTGTAGGTAATTGTTAAATTATAAGTTAAAAATTCGGCAATGATATTTTTTCTTCTTAGTTTGTTAGTTTGGCAGTGAATAATGTTTGAATTGAGTTAAATCACTAAATTTTGCCTTCTGGTGGTTCTTCACAAACCTCATTTGAATGAGTAAATTCAGGCTTGATGCATTATAGAAAATTCACAACGATAGAGTAATGGATTATTGTCTTAGCCTTGCATAAGAATTCAACACACACTCAGGCAAAAGAAAACACCATTTAGTTGGTGCATTCTAGTTCAACTGACCCTTCTGATGGTGTCTTGATTAACTGAGGTTAAATTTAATGAATACCTTTATCATGCAGGAAATTTGCACTTGTCCCTCACATCTTGTTTAGTGACCCATTTTAGAATTGAGCATGTTTCATCCGACCTAGATGACTAAGACAATTATGCTCATCCTGCTCACCTCATATGAGTGTGGTATTCCTTTCTAAAGGATATGTTTGGGTTTTGCTTTAGGGCTAAATACTCATTTGGTCGGTCGCTCTATCTCCTTAAATTGTGTATTACTGTTGAAACCTGGAGAATATGTAGATCTATAATTATTATTCACTTGGTTGTTCCAGTTTCTCAATGGGTTTACTTAATTGTTCCCCCATTGCTGACTATTACCACCCGAAGTACTATTCCAGTTAAAGTTAGGATGGTTCTTTCAACTTAGGTTATAATAATTTGAATATGAGTTATTCTTCTTGTTATTTATAGCATTCAAAGTTTCTAATGATGCTTCAGAATCTACCATTTGACCTAATGAGTTCTCTTCAATTATGATTCTCGTTAGCAATCATGACTTACCTCCTCTGAGGGACTCCCGTAAATTAAAAAGTGTGTTGATCTCAATTTTTTATATGTAAGGATTTATGACGCTGACACCACTAAAGCGCCCAATACTTGATCCTTGTATGAAAATTAAGTTGTGTAAAATATATACAATTATAGGCAATTAATAATGAGATTCTACACAAGTATACGTATCGTTATCAAGTAATAAAGGACTTTCTATTTAAGCCCCAAATATCGATCCCATAGGGAAGGTGTAAATTGGCAATGATAAGTTTTATTAGGAAATTTACAGAAAATTAAACAAAATCACTGTCGTTAATTTCAAATGTTGAGATGTTATCAAAACTAAAGTACTTAACTATTAGAAAAAAAAGAAATGCAAACTTTAAAAAGTAAATACTAATCTACTAACTATGTTTATGTAATGAAGATTTCTTACTTGAAAAAGCATCCTTCACACTACAATGAGGTTCTGGTAAAATAAAATGAGATAAATGTTTATAATATATATTGTGTCAAATTTGAGCAATCATAATTCTCTAGCTTGATATAGTGCATATAAAATAATTGACTAATTCTAGGTTTAGTCCTTAAATCTGTGGCTAGACTAGGAGGATATCAGCTCCCACTTCCCTTCACCTGGTTTCTCTATTTATTTACACTTAACTCCATGAACGAAATAATCCTTCATGAAATTAAATATGATTCTCACTCTTGTTGTAGAACTGATACTCCTTTTTCTAGATCATATGTTTCATAACATATTTTAACAATTCAATTGGCCACATCGAAAAGTAAATTAAGAATGGAGTTCAAAAACCATCATAATTTATTTTATATTTAAAATTGGCATATCTAAATTATCTCTTAATTCCACCATATCTTAGAGTAAGGATAAAGATAAAGGAAATTACTCAGACTTCATGAGAAAGATATGACAAAACAAAAAATTCATATATAAAAAAAAGTTCATACAACTCTAAATAAACAAACAAACTTATCTGGAACTCTTTCTCAAAGCAAATCCTTTGTAGCATTTCCTTAGATATGCAGGAAGAAGAACTCTCTCACTTTTCTCCTTCTCCAACACTCTTACAGAAAGTTTCACACTAAATCTCACTCTCACTACTCTAAACTATGAAAGCAAAAT
>NW_018165530.1:636208-651820 GCF_001263595.1 Phalaenopsis equestris
AGCTTTGTTTTTCTTTGTCGTATTTGCGTCATTTTGACTCCAAATTCATCCTTTTTTGCTTCTTCCCTAAAATTCAATGACCTGCAAGAAAACATCGAAATACCCTAAAAATCAACAACCTGCAAGAAAGCATTAAAATATCTTCCATTAAAGTGCAATATCACCAAAAATAAGTATAAAATATGGGTCTAAAATGCATATATTTTTGGTGTATCAACAACTTAATTTGCTAGCATAGTAAATGCATCAGATTCATGAATATTGGCTACTTTCTTTGTATTCAACCTCTCAAAAGGCCATTGAAAATTATTGGTAGTCATTTCTTCAATTAAAGCATAAGCGACAAGAAATGAGTCATGAAATGGTTTTAACATCAATGAACCACCAACAGCGGCATCGATAATAGATCTAAGAGATCCAACTAATCAATTATAAAAATTTTGAATTATTAACCAATATGATATATGGTGTGGACATCTCCTAAAGAGATCTTTAAATCTTTCTCATGCTTCATATATCGATTCCTATTCGAGCTGACAAAAAGATGTAATATCATTTCTAAGCTTAACAGTTTTCAACGGTGGAAAATATTTAGCAAGGAATTTCTGTACTAAATCACCCCAAGTTCTTATAGATTTAGGTGCTAACGAATTCAACCACATCTTAGCTTTATCCCTTAGTGAGAAAGGAAATAACCTAAGTCTTATGACAACATCTGATACACCACCCTATTTAAATGTAGCGCGCAATTCTAAAAAATTGGCAAGATGTAAATTTGGATCTTCAGTTCGTGATCCCCTAAACTGATTACTTGATATCATTTTGATAATAACAAGTTTAAGCTCAAATGAATTAGCCACTATAGTAGGTTTTTGAATACTACAATGAAGTTCATCTACAATAGGGTTGGAATAATCTCTTAAATGTCTAAACTCTTAATGAATTTTAGCATTTTGGTCTAAACTCTTATAATCTCTTAAATGTCTAAACTCTTAATGAATTTTAGCATTTTGATTGTTTTGATTTGTCATTTCTGTAATTTTTTTAGATTTTTCAAGATTTTTTATGTTTTTGATTTTTCTGATTCTTTTAACAGTTCTCTCTAATTCATAATCTTAGGGCACTAGTCCTTCAGAACCTGAACTACGCATACACTAACCTAAAATAAAAATAAAATAAACACAAAATAAAATATAATAATTGTTAAAGTTTAAATAAAACTTTCTCAAAATAGAAATTTCCTTTAAATCAATTAATATCCCCGAAAACGACGCCAAAAACTTGATCCCGACTTACAACTTATATGCAACAGTATGACAATGTCTCTGATTATATTTTCACTTATATTTCCTTACTTTGCAACATAGTCAAAACTTGATCTTGAAGCAAATATGAATTTAACTTTTTAATTTATATATTGGGATACTACGCAAGTATGTCTATCATTATCAAGTAATATATGACTTTTTTATTAAGACCAACTTTTTTATTAAGACCAGCGCCGAATATCGATCCTACAGAGATCGAGGTTAATCACAGCGGCTTTCAAGAGAAATTCTAGTCTAGAATAACATGCCCTAGCTTAGAGGTCGATAAAAGTTTGGTTTTTATTTTATCCAACAATTATCACTACAATACTACTTCTACTTCTAAATTAAAATATTTAGTGAAAATCAAAAAGTGGATATTAAAATTACTCTTCCTCATGCAATGAAAGCAGTGACATGTGGAAAAGTAAAACAAGTTGCAAATTGTGTTGTGCCAAATAGAAGCAATTATAGTCTTTACCCTTACTAGGATACTATAAAGAACATTGACTAATTTAAAGTTTGAATAGTTCTGAAGACCGGTTAGGCAGGGAAGATACCAGCTCTCACTTTAAAGTTCCCTCAATTCTTTCCACGTGGGGGCTAACATCTCGTATCAGAACCTAAAACAATAAACCAAGTTGGGAATAATAAACTAAGTTTGGATCTTCAACCTGTCATTTTAAAGTCCTCTAACTCTACACCCTTCAAAGATTATTTATCTATTTATTTGCACTAAATCACATGAATTACATTTTTATTCATACAACCTCATGGGATTCTTTCCAATTATTGAATGAGACAATACTAGCTCGGTTCTTATATGTTCTCAGAATAAATTTTAACATCTGGATATGCCAAATCAAGAAGTAAATGAAGTTCATGGATTTAAATCATCACTTCTTCCAACATGAAAGATCAGTACTCTCAACAACTTCCATCCAACACTTTAATTACTTTAATTACTTATCATTTTAAGAAAAAAGATAAAGATAACTACTCAGAATCCATGAAGAAAACAAAACCATACTTTAGTTTAAAAGTAAAAATCATTATCAAATCAAAGATAAAAACTTATCTAAAATCCTCCACCAACTCTTGAACTTATCTCAAATCCTCCACCAAACTCTTAAAGTTCCTTTGAATCCCTTCTCTTTTACAACACTCTCAAAATAAACTAAAAACAAAAAGGATAAAGTAAATTTGTGGTGCTTCAAAATCTCTCCAAAACTCTCTCCTTTCCAACACTTTTCAGAACTTTCAAGCACACTTTAAAAAGTCTCAACTTCCTTCTTTTATAAATCTTCAAGAGGTGTCTTGATAACTCTTCAATGTGTCCCAATTCGATGTATTCTCCAAAGGATGCCTCCTTTCATAAGTCTTTTAATAATATTTTTGTTTATAGTAGTCTTAACCACCCTCTTTAGCCAATAGGTGCCAATTCCTCTTCAAAATTCGGCCAAATGAAGAAAATCGCCAAATAATTGCCTTTAGCGCTTAAGCGTGGGGCCTTTGGCGCTTAGGCGCGGCCTTCTCTGTTTAATCGGTGCGTAAGCATCGGATCTGGCGCTTAGGCGCCAAAACACTTTAGCATAATTTTCACCTCTTTGCTCCAAATTTGATCATTTTTCACTTCTTTTAGCATTTTTCACCTTTTTACATGTACCTGAAAGAAAAACACACAAATACCTTCCATTAAAGCGTAATATCTCAAAAATAGGTATAAAAATGCGTTTAAAAACACTTTATATTTTAGGTGTATCACATCCCAT
This sequence comes from Phalaenopsis equestris, assembly GCF_001263595.1. NCBI lineage: Eukaryota > Viridiplantae > Streptophyta > Magnoliopsida > Asparagales > Orchidaceae > Phalaenopsis > Phalaenopsis equestris. The sequence goes on from NW_018165530.1 coordinate 639,288, forward strand.
TTTTCGTAGATGAAGATGACGGATACGCTCATCCCACTCATCTCACACGAGTGTGATATACTCCCTTCTGAGAGATATGTTTTGGTTTTAGCCTCAGTGCTAAATACCTTATGGTAGGTGCACTTGTTTTTTATCAACCCTTCTTAGGTGTCTCAATTGACTAAGTTCATGTTCGATTGATACCCCTCTTGTGCAAGAAACCTACGTCTCTTTCCTCAACACCTCTATTCAGTTAAGCGCCCCATACAAGTATGAATTAGAGTATCCCACTCATCTCAGATGAATGTGACATTTTCCCTCTTAGAGGTTGTTTATGGATTGACCTAAGAGCCAAATACCGTTATGGTTGGTGTGATATGTCTTAATTGACCATTCTTGGATGTTGTGATGTTCCCCGACAGTGGTTATTGACCCCAACTTATATGATAATATTACGAAGTATGTGTGGTTATATTCTCAATTTCCTTATTTATATCTCTTCCTTTACAAAGGGACAAAAAATTTGATTCCTAAGCAAGTAAGAGTGCACTATTAAATTTAAATATTAAGATACTGCACAAATATATGAATCGTTATCAAGTAATATATGAGTTTTTGATTAAGCCCTAAATATCAAACCCACAGGGAGAATGTCAATCTATTAAAAAGAAATTAGATAACAAACCCTAATTTGAAAAATATTCTTACTCAAACTATAGATGTTATAATAGGAATGAAAGTTTGATTTTTTTTGGTAATTTTTTATAATTGAAAATAAAGTAAATAACAAACTAAATTTAACTGGATATTTGTAAGATGAATGTAATATAAATAAAATATTTTTTCTTTACCATGAATCAGGAAAAAGCATAGGAATTCTATTGTGGAAGTACTCAAATTTTGAGGTGTAAAATAGGAGCAATATTATTCATTACTTTTCCTTACCCTTACTAGAGATGCTATAAAGAACATTTGTTAATTCAAAGTTTGAATAGTCTTGAAGACGGTCTAAGTAAGGAAGATACTAGCTCTCACTCTAGAGTTCCCTCTTCTCCCTTCACCTAGGGGCTAACATCTCGTATCAAAACCTAAAACAATTAACTGAATTAGGGGCTTTAGTCTATCAATATAAAGTCCTCTAACTCTACACCCTTTAAAGTTTATTTTCATATTTATTTGCACTCTACCATATGAATTACATTCTCATCCATACAATCTCATGTGATTCTTACCATTAGTTGACTGAGACAATATCATCTCGGGTCTTACATATTCTCATAAAAGATATTAACATCTTAATTGGCCAAATCAATAAGTAAATGAAGTGCAATGTTTAAAATTATCACAACTTATTCTGAAATTAAAGTCTAATATTTCATACAACTTCCATCCAACACTTAATTACTCGTCATTTTAAGGAAAAAAGATAAAGAAAATTACTCAGAATTTATGGAGAAAACACAACAACACTTAAGCTTAAAAGTAGAGATCATGTAAACACACAAGAAGTCTAAATTAAAACAAAACGTACTCACAAAGATAAAAACTTATCTCAAACTCTCTACCAAACTCTTGAAGTTCCTTTGAATCTCTTCTCTTCCTTTCTCTCTTCTCTTCCTTCTCTTCCTTTCTCTTATAATACTCTCTACTAACACACTACAACTCCTCTCTTCTTCTCTCTAAAAGTATCCAAATTAATTTATGCGAGAATGGCGTCGGTGGCTAATTGAGTCTCTGGGGGGCTTTTCATTCAATCAAAGTCCTTATTTTATAATTCTCCAAAAGGTGATTTGGTGTCTCTTCAAAATATGTCCACTTTCAATGAAGATTCCAAGACTTGCCTCTTTTAATAGCCACATTTTCAACAAGTCTCGATTAAAACCAAAAGTAGTCTAAAACAAAAGATAAAAACTTATCTCAAGCCCTCCACCAAACTCTTGAAGTTCCTTTGAATATCTTCTCTTTTACAACACTCTCAATATAAAACTAAAATAAAAATGATAAATATGTGGTGCCTGAAAATCTCTCCAACTAACTCCCCAATTTTAGAACTTTCAAAACTTTTCCACATGTGATTTCTACTTTTGAAATATGTGGTGCCTGATAAATATGTGGTGCCTGATGATTAGACCATCTGACCCCACATGTGATTCATGATAAATATGTGGTGCCTGATAAATATGGGCTAGTGCTTGCGAAAACCCTTATGATTAGACCATCTGATCTGCCTAAAAATGTACTAATTTTATGATATATTTTATAATGATATTACACTTTAAATGTATGTTTTTTTGTGTATTTGGTTGTAGGTACATCAAATTAAAGAATTTGGAGTGATTGGAGCAAAAGGAACAAAAATGGACCAAACTAGAGCAAACCAGGTCACACCGGAGTCATGAGGGCCAAAACTAGGAACTTAAGTGCTGTGACTGGTGCTTAAGCACCCAAAATGGTGCTTAGGCACCACCAGACAGAGAGGGCGGTGCTTAAGCGCCCAAAATCGATGCTTAAGAGCCAAAAATTGTTTTCAACATATCTTCTAGTATATACATCGGATTTGAACGATTTATGAAGCAGTGCTTCGTGTGTCTCTTGGGAACTTCCTTGGAAATGATAAAAGAGATATTCTAGAAGCATTTGGGGTGGTTATAAGGAGTTTTGAAGAGGCACTTGAGGCACCATTTGGAAGATTCAATGAATATGGACATTTTTGAAGAGACACTTAAGAAACTCTTGGGAAATTATAAATAAGGTTTGGAAATATTTTTAAAAGGACTATTGGACGCTTGAACTAATTGAAAGAGGAGAAGAAGGCTTGAAGAAGAATAAGAAGTCTTGGGCATGAGCCTCAAGGGGGGCGACAATGTGAGTGAGAAAGAGAAAGAGTGAGAGATTTCTTCTTTTCTTTTCACTTTGTTCTTGGAGAGGATTGTAAAAAGATTACTTTTGTAATCCAAGGAGAGTTTGATTTCCATCAGAGATAAGTATTTCCATTATATTTTGAATTGAAATTAGCATTTTGTTTGTATAGTTTCAAAGTCTTGTTTAATGAAAAGTTCTCGTTGTTTCTCCATGTGTAGCGATTAGATTTCTTTACTCTTCCCTCTTACAATAAATTAGTATGCATGTGTAGGATATAGAATTGAGTAGAGTAATAATATATTGTGATGATTTTACTTTGTTCTTCATTTACATGTAAACTAGATCAACTTGCATGTTAAAATCTCTTGTGAGAACATGTAAGATCCGTGATGGTATTGTCTCAATCAACTTTGGTAGAATCACATGGGATTGTATGGATGAGAATGTAGTCCATATTTTTTAGTGCAAATAACTATGAAAATAATATTTGATGGGTGTAGAATTAGAGGAATTTAGAGTGAAAGGCTAAAGCCCGCTAATTTGGTCTATTGTTTTAGGTATTGATGCGAGATATTAGCCTCCAGGTGGAGGGATAAGAGGGAACTCAAGAGTGAGAGCTAGTATCTTCACTGCCTAGCCCTTCTTTAGAACCATTTAAACTTTAGATTAACCAATATTTTTTATAACATCTCTAGTAATGATAAAGAATATAATTGCTCCTATTTGTCACAATCTCTCTCGCTACTTTTTTTACTTTTACACATGTCACTAATTTCATTGCATGAGAAAGAGTAATTTTAATATATTAAACCTCACTTTCTGATTTTCACTAAGTATTTTAGTTTAGAAGTAGAAGTAATATTGTAGTAATAATTGTAAGATATAATTAAAACCAAACTTTTATCAACCTTCCAAGCTAGGATGTCTTATTCTAGACTAGAACTTCTCTTAAAAGAAACTGTGATTAACCTCGATCTCCGTGAGATCGATATTTGGGGATTAATCAAAAAATCCTATATTAAATGATAATGATACGTATACTTACGTAGAATTCCTACTATTTAAAAATATAATTGAAATCTTACTTTGCTTGAGATCAAGTTTTTGGCGTCATTATCGGGGATTAAAATCTTCGTGTAGTGGTGTCAACTTCATAAATTCTACATATAAGAAATAGCGGGATCACCATCCTATTCATATAATCCCATTAATATTTTTAATCGGCTTGGTCGGTTTTGTTTGCCCCGTCAAATGACATGATGTATCAATCATTCAAATGATCCATGTTTGCATCGAGACATCTGATGCCTCCCCAATAAGAACTACCTTGCTAAATAGAGTTAGAATCTCTAGCGAGAGTCGTCTCATTAGTGCTTGTGAAAGCACTCTTGTGGTTAGAATGTCCTAATTATCTAACCCCATTGATATTTTAGACCGGCTTGGTTGGTTTTGTCCGCTCTATTGAATGACATGTTGTGTCAGTCAGGTAGATAACCCATGTTTGCATTGCGACATCTAATGTCTCCCCAGCGGGCGCTACCTTGCTAAATAGCAGGAGAATCCCAAGCAAGAATTGCCTCAATAGTGTGCTTGAAGTATCCTTGTAGTTAGACCATCTTGGTAAAATAACCCCATTGATATTCTCAATTGGTTTGGTTGATTTTGTCCTCCACATCGAGTAACACGTCAAATCGATTTTAGCACTGATTTATGTTTTGTCAATATACTTTGAGATCTGACTATAATTTGATGTTTGATAGGGTTAACTTGATCAGTTAATAACGACAACCTTTTAAAGAAGTATCTTTCCTTATCGGATCACTTCATGTATCTAGCATATACTCTGAGCATGTTATCTAAGGCTACTTAGTTGTCAATTGCTCATTTGATGCATGGTCAGGATACAAACCTCATATATCATTTAATGCAGAGGCATGATACCTATCTTCTATCTTATTTGATATTTAACTGCTTTTGTTGGTTCTTTCCACCAAGTCGAGTAACATGTCATACCAACTTTACCACTGATCCATGTTTGTCAAAGTATTTTGATGTCTGACTATGTTTTAAGCATGTTACCTTAGTCTATTTCCCCGAATGGTTGCTCGTAGAAAAAATACCTACCTCCTACCTCCTACCGTATTTGATATTTGACTGCTTTGGTTGGTTCTATCCACCAAGTAGAGTAACATATCTCATCAATTTTACACTGATCCATATTTTATCGGAGTATCGTAATTTTCGAGCATATTACCTCAAGTTATTTTGTCGTGCAATTGCTCATTTGATATGCATTAGCATGATACATAGATCTTGTCTTATTTGCTTCATGACCAGGATACATACCTCTTGTGTCATTTGATATGTTCGAGCGGGATACATATCTCTCAAACTATTTGATTGGGACACATACCTCTCCGATCATCTAATGTTCCAGGTATGGAACTGCCGCCCTCACTTGGCTGACCCATGATGATAACACCTCGTTTTGAGGCACATCGGGTATTGTAGCCATTTGACCTTGAATTCTCTTGAACCATACAACTTTACACTCAGTTCTTCCATGAGAGAATCTTTAGTTTTTTAGTTATTATACTTTGGTGTGTCTCGAGCCACATGACCGTTGTAGGCGGCTCTTTTGTGGGAACACCTTGTCTGCAAACGCTTTCGGCCATATAACCATATGTTTTAACATTTATTGAGCCATAGGACACTTTACAGGTGGCTCTTTCATGAGAACATCTCATCATTAGATGTTTCTGGCTTATTAGCCATATACCTCGATGTTCCCCAAGCCATATGACCTTTCGATGTCGGTCGCCTTTCGGGAAATGAAAAATAGATTTTGATTTAATATGTATATATAATTTTAATTTTAAAAATAGCATTTTAATTTTAAAAAATGAGACCAAATGGATCTCACACTTGTTTAATATTTTAGATGGTTGAGCACGATACCACAAGAAATATGCTATCACAATGGATAAGTATATCACTTGTTAGTGGGCTTAACCACCTAAAATAAAGAGTTTGTGACATTCATTTGGTCAATGAGCCTTTTTGTATGACCGAGAAGTTCTCCTATCTAATATGAAGAATATGCATGGTTTATGTTACCGGGGTTCTAAAGTTCCTCATAAAGGCAAGCCCCTGCAGTTAATTACATCTTAAGTAATTGAAATCACTTTAGAAAACTTTCAATTTAGATCAGACGATCTGTCTTCAAGAATTTCAAATTTAAGTTTCCAAGGTAGTTAGTAAGGAGTAACAAGTGGGATGGATCAAATAGGAACAGTTCTTTTGGGAGTCAAATGAGTGAAGTCTAGGGGATGTCACGGAATAGAGGCGAACATCGATGACTTTTCAAACTATCATACTGTTTGGCTTTAAATTTTATAAGTGAATTTATTTAAATTTCAGTTTTGCCAATTATTAATTATAGGGATTACACTTGCATAATATCCGGTTATGCAAAAAACTAGGATGATCTCAAAATCCTAAAGCAAGTTAAGGCTTATATTGCATGATGTGCAAAAACCTAAAAGACAAGGTGAGGATTTATTTCACACTAGGCATACCACCTCGAAGTCCTATGACTTATGCTATTTAAACTAAGGAAATGTTTAGTTGAAGTAGATCTATTATTGTCTTGATTCGTCAGTATAATTCCTTAGCTCGCATCCTCGTCGTGCTAGCCATGAAGGCTTTCTCCATGCTCCATGTCGTAGCAGTTAAGGGTAGACGGTTTAAATGTACATGCAATTGTTGGGGCAGTGGCCCGTCGCAGTATACCTTTTAGAACATGTCATATTGTTCTCTACCCTAGGGGCTCTGCGGGTTCTGTAAGTAAATGCATGAACAAAAGGACAATAAAAGCACAGTAAAGAAAAGCGATATAAAGAGTAGTAAATATGTTATGAACCCTTATGTGTAGTAATTGTTGCATTGAATTTGTTTTTTATTTGAATTTATCACTGCTTGTTTATTTATACTACCTTGTTGTTTGTTGTCATCGCACTATTGTTTGTTTTACTACACTACTGTTGTTATATATGCTATGTTTAGAGAACTCCTCTACTTAGCAATTTTTTTGTTATATACAAGTTAATTAAGCTCTACTGATGTTGTATACTGATCTCGATTCTCTTTATAAATGCCAAATGTGATGTATGTGATTATATGCTTAATTTTCTTTTAATAATTCTTATTTTGCATCAAAGCCAAAAACTTGATCCCAAGTAAAAGTTAGGTAAATTTTTCACCATGAAGCAAATAAAAATACAATTATAATAATTAAATATGAGATATTATGCAAGTATGTGTATCGTTATCAAGAAATATATGACTTTTTGATTAAGCCATGAATATCGAACCCACAGGGATAACTAATAATATGCAACTTACAAAATAGAAGAAATTAGATAACAAAAGTTTACTTAGCAAAGTATTCTTACTTAAATTCTAGATGATATAATAGGAATGAAAATTTGATTCTTTTTGTAATTTTTTAAAATTGAAAATAAAGTAAGCAACTAATTAACTTAACTAAATACTTACAAAATGAAAACATTATAAATAAAATATATTTTTCATTATCATGAATCAGTAAGAAGTATAAGAATTCTGTTGTGGAAGTATTTTAATTGTGTTGTGTTAAATAGGAGCAATAATATTCTTTACCCTCACTAGAGATGCTATAAAGAACATTGGTTAATCTATAGTTTGAATAGACTTGAAGACAAGGTAGGTAAGGAAGATAGTAGCTCTCAATCTAGATTACCATCTTCTCTCTCCACCTTGGGGCTAACATCTCGTATCAGAACATAAAACTATAAATCAAATTTGGGGCTTTAGCCAGTCACTCTAAAGTCTTCTAACTCTACACCCTTCAAAGTTTATTTCTCTATTTATTTGCACTCAACCCCAAACCCCATGAACTACAATCAACTACAATCTCATTCATGAAATCAAATGTGATTCTTACAATTTGTTGACTGGGACAATATCATCTTGGATCTTATATGTTCTCATAAAAGGTGTTAACATCTTAATTGGCCAAATCAAGAAGTAAATGAAGTTAAATGAAGTATAAGGTTGTAAATGAAGTATAAGGTTTAAAATCATTACAACTTTTTACAACATTAAAGTCTAATTCTTCACTCAACTTCCTTTCAATACTTAATCACTTATCATTTTAAGGAAATAAATAAAGAAAACTACTCAAAATTCAGGGAGAAAGCACAACCACACTTGAGTCTAAAAGTAGAAATCATGCACAGAAAAGAAAAGTCTAAATTAAAACCAAATGTAGTCACAAAGATAAACACTTATCTCAAATCTTATCCACCAAATGTCTTAAAGTTCCTTTGAATTCTCTTCCTTCACTCACAATACAAACTAAAACTTAAAATAAACTAAAAAAGGTAGCCGGCGGCGGTGGCGGCGACGATTACTTTGGACGGATGGATGATGATTGGCTTACCTCTTCCTTTGATGATCCAAGTCTTCTTTAATAAAAATCCAAAGGGGTGCCTTGGTGTCTCTTCAAAATGTGTTTTCATTCAATGAATTTTCTAGAAGTTGGCTCCTTTCAAAAGCCAAATAAAGGAATTTTCATGTCCATGATGTCCAACATTTTTACCAAGGGTTGCTTCAAACAGCTCTTAAAAAATTCATCTGAATTCAACGAATCATCAAATAACTACTTGTAATGCTTAAGTGTGGGGTACCTGGCGCTTATGCACGACTCTCTCTATATAACTGACGCGTAAGCACCAGTCTTGGGCGCCTTACAAGCCAGTCCTGGGTGTTTAGGCGCCTCAGTTTATTTTTGTTCCAAATTTGATCCTTTTTTACACCTTTTACCATTTTTCATCCATTTTATTGTACCTGAAAAAAAAAACACACAAATACATTTCATTAAAACGTAATATCTCCAAAATAGGTACAAAAATGTGAACAAAAAAGGCTATATATTTTAGGTGTATTATATACATGTTTTTAATACCTGCATACTTTCATGTTAAATCCTTTTTAGAAAATCATTTTAAAATTTTTCTTTCTAGTTCTATATTGTATGTACTAAATTTCTTAACCTGTTAACAAATTTTAAGCTTTGGGGAGGAACACAAACTTTTGAAAAACCAAATTTTATTCGTCCTTAAGAAACTATATTCAAATAAAATATTTTTTTTAAAATAACCTATGGTATGTGGTGTTTTTTTAAAAGAACTATATTTTTTTATTCTTTAGACGTTATGGTAGACTTAAGTAAATTTTAGGTAATAAATGTTAGTTTTAGTGTTGAGATATTAAGTAAAAGAGGATAAGGATATGATTTTATTATTAAGAGTAGAAAAGAAATTATCTTTTTGAAACATTAAGGATCTTAGTTCTATACTTTAAACGATTGAGACTCTAGGAAAAATAATTTTTGAAAACTAGTACAGATGATCAAGGTAAGGAAATATGATGAGTTTTTAACTTTAGGAGGAGGATAATGAAGTTCAAAATTATTAAAGGCTGATACAACTACGGTGATCCTCACTGAGAAGAAGAAAAGAAAGGATTGAAAATGATCCTGAAAGTAAATAAAAAAAAGTGTATGTGAAAGTGAGGAGAAACTTGAGGGGATGCCTAATTAAAAATTGACTTCATTTGAATCATCTTAAGGAAATAGACTGTATAACAGTTCTGAGCTTTTATTTCCTAAAACTATTAGTTTACCTTTACTGATAGAGTTCTCTCAAATTCTATCTGTTATTTTTCTAAGATTCCTATGTATAATAAACTATAATTAATTACTGAAATAAATAGAAAATCAGAATTCCTGGACTTATTTACAAAATATTCTTATGTCTTATTTCTAGCCTAAATTACTAGAATTTTTCTAAAGTCATAACTACCACTTTTATGGGGCAAAACTATAAGGGTCTTTAATGAAACCCACTATCACATGTTAACATATTTAATTTTTCAAAAAAAAAGTTACTTGAGGACAAGTAATAGTTAAGTTTGGGGTATTTTAACATGCCTAAAATATATTACTTTTATTTACATATTTAATGTCTATTTTAATGATATTACGCTTTAATGAAAGATATTTTTGATGTTTTTGGTTGCAGGCATAATAAATGGAGCAAGTGGAGCAAATGAAACAAAAATAAAACAATTCAGAGTCAAAGAAAGCAAAATGGCCAAAGTTGACTTGGCGCCTAGGCGCCAGAAGTGGTTTTCAATGTTGGTTCAATGAATGTGGACGAATTTTGAAGGGTGCTTGAAGTGACTCTTAATGATTTTGGGAACTCTATTGAAAGAAACTTTTGGAGAGTTTAGAGAGAGTCTTAGGGGGTAGAGAGAGAAGGGCATGAAAGTTCTTGGAGGTTTAAAAGACTTTCTTGTTGGCTTGCTTAAATTTGGAAGAGAAGAGGAGACATAAGAGATATCTTCTTCACTATAGTTCTAAGTGAGATTGGAGTGGAATTGTAAGGACAGTGAGTGATTCGAAGGAGCTTAGAAGGTTTTCTTGGTAACGAGTTTGAGATAATTTTTGTATTTTATTTGTTTTACTCAATCTTGTTTTGTGATCTTTTGTTCATCTGTAAATCCATGTGTTGTTGTTTATTCTCCATGAGATCTAAGTAGTTTCTTTTGTTTTTCTCCCTGCAATGAGGGATAATTATGTGTAGAAATAAAGTTTATTAGAAGTGTTTTTAATTCCATAAATTGTGATGATTTAAGCTTCATGCTTAATTTACTTATCACTCCTGCCAATTGATTATTTAAAATTTGTTGTGAAACATATGATCCAAAAGGGTTATGCTTTCCTCAACATAGCAAGAATAACATTTAATATTATGGATGAGAATATAGTCCATGGAGGAAGTTTTGATGGGTGTAAATTGGATTTAGGGACTTAACTCTAGATTATCCAATATTTTTTATGCACTCGAGAGAGTGTAAAGAATATGTATGCTCCTATTTAACACAATATATTGATAATAGTTTAAATTACTAGATTTCTACAATGATTATAGACTCAACGAAAGGGGAAGGATGTTTTATATAATTTGAACTATTCTATACATTGTTTGTTTAGAATTGCTTAGTGGTAACTTTTAGCCTGTTAGATTGTCTTGTATTTTACTTAGCATTTGTATTAGCATACTTAGCATTCCTTTTAAAATTTTGTAGGATTATTTAATTCACAAAAACTTTTTACCATTTCCTAAATAAGTTAACTGTAGTTTAGAGAAGATTTTCTAAAGGCAACCTTATAAGAGCTTTGTCTATCTCTGTGGGATCGATACTTAAGACTCCATTAAAGCCCTATATTACTTGAAACGATACGTGTACATGTGTAGTACCCCTAGTGTGTAAGTCATTTTATCAACTTTACATAATACTTAATTTTGGATAATAGCCACTTAATATAAATTGGGTCAAGCTTGTGGCCATCTTTTAGGACAAATAACTGCATAATTGTGGGTCGAGTCAAGGGACTAACTACAAAGCTTTTTCCATCCAACAAAATCCCACGATCTCATAGGATGAGCTAGCTACAAAGCTTTTTTTATCCTTTGAGATCGAACTCTTCCAACCCCTCCAAGGAAGGTTGGAAGCACCAAAGCTGTGAGAAATTTGGGATTCTGATTCGCTGGGATTTAGATCTAGGGCTCATAGAGGGAGACCTCTAAGCTCCGCATAGGACTTGGCTACACACGGGATTTCAAATTTAGGGATTCCTCTAAAAAATCAATGATATATAAAAGAGAGTGTGGTCGTGCTCACTATCGTCACCTGTCCAACCTCACCCCTTGTAGGTGGCTGATCCCGATTTTATATGACAGTACGATGTATGCAATTATAATCTTAATTTTTCCTTACTTATATTTCTTACTTTGCAACGATGACCAAAAACTTCATCACCAGCAATAGCTAGGCAAAAATTTAAATTTGAAGCAAATAAGAATACAATTATTATATTTAAATTTATATTTAAATAATTATATTTAGTTATGAGATACTACACAAGTATAAGTATCATTATCAAATAATATAGGACTTTTTGATTAAGCCCCGAATATCAAACCCACAGGGAAAAAATATAAGATATAAGATGCAACTAAAATCAGAAGAAATTAGATAACAAATTCTACTTTGCAAAATATTCTTACTCAAACTATAGATGTTATAATATGAACAAATGTTTGATTCTTTTTATAATTTTTAATAATTGAAAGAAAAGCAAACAACTAACTAAACGTAACTAGATATTTGTAAGATGAAGGAAATATAAATGAAATATATTTTTCTTATCATAAATCAGTAACCAGTATAAGAATTCTGTTGTGGAAGTATCCAAATTATGTTGTGTCAAATAGGAGCAATAACATTCTTTACCCATATTAGAGATGTTATAAAGAACATTAACAAATTTAAATTTTAAATAGTCTTGAAGATGGGTTAGGTAGGGAAGATACTAGCTCTCACTATAGAGTTTTCTCTTCTCCCTCCACCTGGGGGCTAAAATCTTGTATCAAAACCTAAAACTATAAACCAAATTGAGGGCTTTAGTCTGTCACTCTAATGTCCTCTAATTCTACACCCTTCAAATTTTATTTCTCTATTTATTTGCACTCAATCATATCATTGTCTGCACTATTTTGGTGTGAGGTTTGCCCGTAAGAAGC
>NW_018165531.1:0-420 GCF_001263595.1 Phalaenopsis equestris
TCTATAATGATTGAAAAGATGTCGTTAAGGCTTGATATTAATCGAAATCGTGAAAATCTGGGATTTGAACCAAAATTAGTAGAGTCCGCCGACGGCGCCCACAACGCCGCCGATGGCGGATTTTTCCCAAGACTTAGGATTTAATTCCAATAAAGCGTGCCGACAGTGCCATCGACCCCACCCACGGCGAGCTCACAAAAAAACACCTTTAATCGCAATTTTGACCAATCAACCGCCATAATTCATCATCCCCTTCCTCCTAAAAATGTCATTTTCGACCTAGGGCTTGAAAGATCTTGGATTGGGAGGCGATTTCAAGGCTTTTTGACACCGGATTTGATCATCTCTAGGTAAGAGCTGCACTCCAAACTAAAAATATTTGATTTTCACCATAGATTTCTTCCACATTGAGGAGATCCA
>NW_018165531.1:559-3527 GCF_001263595.1 Phalaenopsis equestris
TGAAGTAATTTTTGGATTGTTTTTAAAATTTGATTAGATTGAAATGGCTCCACGTCAAAAGAAACGGGTTGAGTTTGATGAGTCTCGCTTCGTCAATTTGATGGCTCAAACAAAATTTACTTCCATATTTAAAGGAAAGAAGTGTATACAAGATCGAGTTTTGAAAGTCCGGGAGGAGAAATTGAACGAGTTATTGCCAAGCGGAGGTGAGAAAACTTTTGTTACACCACCAATAAAGCTGATGCAAATGTTTAGAAGGAGTTCTACACCAATGTAATCTATTCTAAGGATGGAATCGTTCAAAACTGTGGATTTCCTATTGAGTTTATTGCCGCCCACATCAACACTTTTTACAAAGTCCCTGGCTCTTATAGCTGCCAATATGAATCCTTTAGTACAATGGAAGGCCCCCTTAATTATGTGATCAACTTTCTCACTGATGGGAAAGGAACATGGAAGATACAGAATATATTGACTACTGCAAGGAGTGAGATAAGTGGAGGGCTAGTACATCCTGGCCTTATTTATGCACTTTGCCAACTTTTTGGAGTTGAAGTTGGAGATGAAGAATGGGTTTACCCTATGAAGCCCATTAGTAAAGCCAATTTAAAGACTTATGAACTCAAGAGGAGTTCCTATAGGACTACCTGGCCTTAGGATTGACCCTGGGTGTTGGTTTGGAGTTAAGGTACACAATACCCCCACAATACCCTAGCTAAAACCAATACATAAGAACCCAAAATGGGGATTTCATTGATCCATGGTTCATTTAGAATGGATATCTATCCAATTCTACTTGAAATGTTCATCTTGGGTCTTTTGCCCCAGATACCCCCAAATTACCTAACTGCTCTTGGGACACTTCTTTAACCCAAAATTTTAAAAATTCTAAAATTCTAAAAAAAAATTCCAATAAATCCCAAATATTCCCAATTTTATTTCTTTCACTTCTATAAAATAAGATGTATCTTGTTTCAAATTTTAGGAAACGTAGGTAGCTGGACTGAGCTCAACTCATATAATTTAGTTGTAACTAAAATTGCTTGGATTTATGCATCTAACACTAATAATCACCAACCACTACTTCCCTATAAAATTTATGCATCCAAGTTCCTATGGGAAAACTCAAACCCGGATAAAAAAAAATCCCTCAAAATGAGGGTGAAATCTCTGGGTAGTATAGACTCTTAGTTTTTTAATTTTTATAGAGAGATATCTATACCAAGGTTATCACTAAAAACGTTGGTCATATATACCTACTCTCAGCTCTTTGGAGCACTGGGAGGGAACGAAATAACATATATTTCTGTGACGTTACCAAGGATGACAGATTAATCTGATTCAATATCTAATGTTGAGGTTTCTTTTGTGTAGACTCTTAGTAATGGAAACAAGATACATCTTATTTTATGTGCACTGGGAGTAGAAGTCAAGAACCTTCTACTAGTAGAGATGTTCCCTCTACAAGTTATGACCTTCCATCTTCTAGTTTCCCTACCCTCTCTGATTTGATGAATGAGTTGACCTTGCAGCGGAAGAGCATAGAATTGATAAATGAAAGGATTGGAGCTTTAAAACGTTGACATGATTACAATATTGAATACCTCCAGAGGCTTTCAGATTTTGAGATAGCCTATTATGAAGCTTAGGCCCGACACTACAGAGGTGAGCCTGATGTTGCTTTTCCTGAGTTCCCCTGGTATACTCAGTATCATCTCGATCCACCTGCTGATTAAGGCGATGAAGATATAGCTTGGGATTTTGATATTTGAATGTAATTGATGCACTTATATTTGTACTTTTATTTCTGTGATTTTGTTTGTAATAGGAATGGATGTTTGTGTATTTGAACATTCATTTTTAGTATTAAGTTGTACTTGGATAATTTTGATTTTTGTTATAAAGTTAGTGTTATTGTTAAATGTGCATGTGTAGTTTAATAGATGTTGAGTAGTATTTTGTGGATTGTAATGTAATGTGATTTTTATTTTCACATTTTAATTGTAATTATTTGGTTTAGTTTTGTGTTTGTGTTAGGAAATATTGTGCTTGTATAATGTTTTAGTTTTACACTTATTTCAAAATTTTGTTACCCAAAAATTTCTCTAACGATTTATATGTGTAGAAAGCTCCTAATATTATAGACCAGGTGAAGTAGAAATGTTGAGAAGGCCTGCAAAAATTTCAGAATGATGAAAATGCTTAGAATGCTGAGGTATAATTATATTTAGAGCTTTTCTTTCCACCTGTATTATTTTATATTGAAAAATTTAAGTTTGGGGGAGGGAAGAAAAAGATTAACTATTAGATGTCCTCTATTTCAATAATTTCAAAAATTATTTATATGATTTTATGTAGTGAATTTAATTCAAGTAACTATATTTTTGTAACTATTTAAATATTATAGTAGATTTAAAGAAATATTTTTGTAATGAAAATTAATTTTGTAACTTAAGCTATTTAGTATAAAAGAATAAGATTATAGTTAACTATTTAAAGTAAAGGAAACTATATTTTGAAGTATTAAGAATCTGGAAATTCATTTAAGAAGAAAAGTTTGGGGCTTAATGATGTAAAAATTAGGAAATATTTATAAGTTAAAGGAATGCTTTGAGTTTTAAATTTAGGGAATGAAAAGTGAAGTTCAAAATTATTAAAGATTGTCCAGATATAGTAATCCTCACTTGAAAAAGGAAAAAGAAAGGATTGAAAATAATCCTTGAAAAGAAAAGAAAAATATATAGGATTGAAACCAATCCAAATGAAAAAAAGAAAAGAAAGAAAGAAAAAATTATGGAAGTGAGGAAAAGCTTGAGGATATGCCTAATAAAAAATTGGCTTCACTGGACCTACCTAATAGAAAAACCTAATACATTCCTAAATTTATATTTATGGAATAGATCTTTTACTACTATAGTTTTCATGAAGTTCCTATCTTTTGAATATTCTAAGTGACTTAATATTGCAA
>NW_018165531.1:3555-4567 GCF_001263595.1 Phalaenopsis equestris
GTTAATTCAATTACTTGAATTTTTCTGAAAATCTCACTATGATATTTATTTAAATCAAACTTATCATATTTCTGAATTAAAACTTTACTACATTAGATCATAACTTTTATATAGCACAAAAATTACTTGAGGACAAGTAATAGTTAAGTTTGGGGGATTTTGACCAGAGGAAAATATGTTAAAATTTTTATACCTATTTTATACTATTTTTGATGATATTGCACTTTAAGGAAATGTATTTTGATGTTTTGTTGCAGGAATGATGAACTAGGGTCATCGGAGCAAAAAGATGCAAAAGGAGCAAATTTGGAGCAAAAAGGGCCAAAATGTGCAGAATTGAACTCGGGCGCTAACGGCGCCATCGACCCCGCCGACGGCGAGATTTTCCCGAGACGCCAAAATTAATTCATTAGAAAGGTCTGCCGACGGCGCCCTCAAAGCCTCCGACAGCGAGCTCGGCGATTATGCCCAATCAGGCTTTGGATAAGGCCAAATTTTGAAGGGATGCTTAGGCAACTCTTGGGAAAGCTCATCCACAACTTTAAAAGACTATTTTGGCCGAAAATTAAAAAGCCTGGGAAAGAGGAAGTTTGAGAGAGAGAGTTCCTGGAGGTTAGAAAGGTGCTAATTGTGTGTAAAAATTGTGAGGAATTCTTCGAGAGATTGTAAGAGTGGAGGGAAAGTGAGAGATTTCTTCCTCCTTGCTGCTTCGAAGAGGAATTCTGTGTGTTGTAGAGAAAGGAAGAGATTTAGAGGAACTTCGAGTAGTTTTCTTAGGGATAAATTAGAATTAGAGATAAGTGTATTTATTATTGTAGTTTGTATGACTTTGATCTTATATATGAATTTCAAGTTATATTGTGTTTTCCCCATGAGATCTGAGTAGTTTTCTCTATCATTCTCCTTGTCTTGAGATTTGTGAAATGGTGATTTGAATTGATGAAGCCATGAAAATGTTTAAGAAATTGTGATGATCTTTTCACTTCGATCTTAATTTACTTTCAATCTGGCC
>NW_018165531.1:4986-29749 GCF_001263595.1 Phalaenopsis equestris
GATGCTTTCTTATATATTGAATATCACATTTAAACCTTAGTTAGTATCAGTCGTTATTTAATAGTTATTAAAATTGCATATTTATTACAATTACCTATTAGTGACAGATAAGCAAATTGAACTTCGTTGTTGTGGTTAAGGTATTACTTTTTCTAAAATCTTAGTTTGTAAATATAATCCTACTCTCTCTGGGATCAATATCTAGGACTTTATTAGAGCCCTATATTACTTGAGTGATACGTATACTTGCGTTGATAAGTGTGACTTTACAATTATCGAATATTTATTACGTCCATATTTATCTTATATTTTTAAGCATATATAAAGTCGCGGTCAGGCGCTTAGGCACCAAAACACTTTTGCACCATTTTCACAATTTTTCTCTAAATTTGATTTCACTCCTTTTAGCGTTTTTCACCTTTTTACTTATACTTGAAAGAAAAACACACAAATATCTTCCATTAAATCGTAATATCTCAAAAAATTAGTAATAAAATGTGTCTAAAAACACTATATATTTTAGGTTGGTAATAAAATGTGTCTAAAAAACACTATATATTTTAGGTGTATCACTTTTACACATTTTGTAAAGATATTTAAATCCACATTGCATCTTTACTATTTGCTTATGTGTTTTCAAACTTTTTTTTTAGCAAACAAGAAATTTTATTAAGCTCAAACAGAAGTTACAACAATAAGGTGTGGGGATTTAACTAAACCCCCCTGAAGCAAAAGACTAAGAGAGGGGGTAGGTGAGGAGGAAACAAGAAAATTTTGGGATTCACCTCCCCTTCTAGCCAAGAAATTAGCAATTCTATTACCTTCTCTATATATAAAGTTAAAGGTGACTCTTATCTCCTTGCTTAGGTTATTGATCTGTTTAGTGCACTGGAGTATGTGCCAAGGGGGAATTTATCTCTATGTTACATAATCCAAAAGAGTAGATGAGTCCACTTCAATCTGCAATACTTTCCATTTATTGATAATTGCAAGTTTGATAGCCCAAAACATTTCCACAACTTCAGTTTCCTGTGCATCCACTGCTGTAATTAGGGACTGATAAAACAGTAAGCATCTACCATGATGATCTATAAACACTCCCCAATCCTAGCCCATGGCAAGAAAAACTTCCATCAGTGTTTACTTTGATAGTAGGGAAAAGAGGTTTGTCCCACTAAACTTTGACCACACATAATTTTTTTGGGCCAGCTGCTCTATTAGTATTCAAGATGTTGGAGAACTTCTTTAAAGAAATAAATATTTTGATAAAATCTAAAAATTTGGCAGCCACATTGCCTGCTGTGCTAGATTTTTCTTCAAACTTTATTTGGTTTCTAGCAGCCCAGATAAACCAAGCAACAATAAAAGGAATTGGACCCATTTTAGTGCTCAACCATCCACTCCAACATTCAAGAAGGTTATGCCATTCCAACTGCATTGTATTAACCTATATATGATGTATCAGAGAGTTCTAGACTTTCTAGGAGAAGCTACAGCCAAAGAAAATATGGCCTACTGATTCCACATCAGCCTTGCACAAGTGGCACATAGAATGCCCCTTCAAACCCTTAAGCTTCGGGATATCATCATTTGGGAGCAGTTTATGGAAAATTCTCCAACAAAAGAAAGACATAGATGGAGTAAGATATTTATTCCAAAGGCATTCCCCCCTTGGTACAGTCTCCCAGTGATAAAGTTTAGAATACAAAGTTTTGGTGAGGCTTTGAGTGGATTTAACATCAATCACTAGCTTGTTTTTTTTAGTTCTGTCAAAGGGCTGTTTGGAAATCATCTCAGTTGAATGTTGGTCCAGAAAAGACAGTAGAAGGTCAGCAGACAAAAAATTCCCATCCCAGTAATCCTCCACCAAGTGTTCAGTGTCACAGCCCCCTGAAAGTGGTTTAAGGAAGTGATCTGGACACCATCTGTCCAGCCAAAAATTGAGCTTCCCTTGTCCATAGTCCCAAAGGAACAGGTTTTCTGCAAATTTTTTGACTTTTTGAAGATTGACATAGATTCTGAAGTCACCAATCCTTCTTTTAACCAGATTAGGATGTGAGGATCTGTAGTATTTTGCCCACATAAACTTGGACCATAGTGTATTTTACTATCTAAATTTTAGCCACAGTTTACATAGGCTTAGGTGTTGAAGTTGTTGAATACCTTTAAATCCCAGACCTATTGCCATAGTTGTTTTGGCAAGTTATTGCCAACTTGCCCAATGTAGTTGTTTCCTCTGGCCAGCCCATAGAAATTTGTCCAACCAATTATTTCCAGTAATAGTTGAGTACTTTTCTTCATTGCAGCCATTTGTGGGATATAAGATGGGAAGGTGATGATGATACATCTCAGTAATGTAATCCTTCCACCATTAGAATGGAAGGATTTTGTCTAGTCATGTAATTGGGAGTTTGTTTTGCTAACCACCTCATCAAAATAAGTAAGTTTAGTTCTACCTTTAAGAAGAGGAACACCGAGGTATTTGAATGGAGTTGACATGGTGGAGAATCCAGTGAGGTTGATAACCCATTTCTTGGTGGAGAGAGATGTCCTTTTACTAAAGAGAACCTACCATTTTTCTTCGTTAAACATCAGCCCAGATACATGGTGAAATTCCTGCAAGCAGTTGTATAATAGGTTAGTAGCTACTTTACTAGCTCTAAAGAAAATAATTATATCATCAGCAAAGATTAGGCAACTTCTATCCAAAGTGGATTTATGATGATATTTGGCATATTGCTTTCTTTGAGAAAATGTATCCAGCAATCTAGATATATAATCCAAGGCATGGATAAAGTTGGTAGGGGATAGAGGGTCTCCTTGTTTGAGTCCCCTGGAGGCAGTAAAAAACCCATGAACATGGCCATTAGTAAAAACTAAATGAACATTTCCCATCATCCACCTTTTGATGATAAGGCATGAGGCACTGAAGAATGCCCTGACCTCCATTCCCATCATCCACCTTTTGATGTTAAGGCATGAGGCACTGAAGAATGCCCTGACCTCCAAGGAAGCCAATATAAACTCCCAATTTATCAAGTCATATGTCTTCTTTAAGTCCAATTTATAAATCAGATTGCCCCCCTACTGGGTTTATCTAAATCATTTAATAATTCCTGAGTTAGGAGTACATTGTCTCCAATATACCTCCTTTTCACAAAGCAGCTTGCTTTGGACTGATCAGGTGTTGCAGGTGGGGTTGAAGTCTTCTCACCAATATCTTACTAATGATTTTAGAGACTACATTAGTCAGGCTAATAGTTCTGAAATTATTTCACTGATCTCTTGAAGAGGACTTGGGTACCAACACAATGGTGCTAGCACGTAAGTACTTTGGTAGCTCTTGACCCTGAAAGAAACTTTGAATAGCCAATACCATGTCCTCCATGTTTACCTCCCAAGATTTCTTATAGAAATCAAAGTTGAAACCATCAGGACCTGCAGCTCTAGCACTATCTATGGTAAAAAGGGTCTATCAGATTTCCTCCTCAGTAGGAGTTTCAGCCAAGTTAAGGTTTTGAGTGAATTCCTTATCATTTCTGAAAATTTCAGGATTTAGTTAAGGTCTAAGTTGATCAGAGCTCTGCATGAATCTTTTGCAGTAATCCACAACACTTTCTATAATATCCTTAGAGTTCTTGATCCAACTGGCTTGGTCATCCTTTATAGAGTGAATTGTATTACATTTTCTTCTATACTTGATGCAATCATGGTAGTACTTTGTATTCCTATCTCCATCCATGAACTTGTTTGTTGAAGCTTTTTGTTTCGAATATTCCTCTTGTCATGCCATAGCAGTAAGGAGCTTCTCATTAGCTTCTTAAAGAAGAACTTCATCAGCAAGACCATTAGTAGTCAGGGACTCAATAGCCACCAGGGCTCTTTCAACTTGCTCAACTCCAGCCAAAACATTGTCAAATGTATTCCAATTCCATTGGTTGAGGGTCTTCCCAACTTTTTTTTGTAGATACCATAATCTAATCAAAGGTTATGATGATCAATGTCTCTCCAATGAGTTGAAATTGTAGATATGAAGTTCTTATGGGTAGACCACATATTTAAATATCTGAAAGGAGCCTTCCCTTGATTTTGAGCTATAGAAATTGTAATAAGGAGTGGTCTATGGTCAGATCCAGCAAGGCTGACGTGGGTGAATATTGTATTAATGAAGTTCTGCATCCAATTATCATTAGCAAAAAATCTGTCTAGCCTCTCCCATAGTTTCCCCTTCTCCAGGTGAAGCAGGACCAGTACAGCCCAGATCAAACAAACCTTGAATATTGTCATTGAAAGTATTCATTATGGAGTAATTAGGGGGTCTGTCTCCTTTCTTTTCAAAGGGGAGGCCAGATAGTTAAAGTCTCCCCTCATCAGTCATCTTTCAGCAGCATGTTGACTTTTAATGTTGAGTTCATCCCATAGCTCTTGTCTAGTTATTTTAGTGCACCCAGCATAAACTATGGTAGCCATACCAACATGACCTGCCAAATTGAAAGAAAAATGAAGGAATTTTGGGTGATCTTATAGAATGGCACAACTCAGGTTCAACCTACAAAATAACCAAATCTTATTATTAAGGTTTTGAAATAATCCAAAACCAGGGAAGAGTTTAAGAAACTTTTGAGAATTTTGGTGAGCTAAAGGCTCTAATATGGCAATACACCATAATTTGTGTTTTCTTTTTAAATGTTGTAGGCTTTTTAGAGAAAGGGTTTGGGCAATGACCCTTATATTCTAGCAGAGTAAGTTAATCATGATGAAAGGACTTTGCTCTCCCTCAGTAAGCCTAATGAGAGACTCCCCTTTAGTTGAGTATGAGCTTCCAGCCTATAAGTACTATATTGTCCAACAAAGTATGTACCTTTGTTAGTTCAATGAAAAGATCATCTACATGCCCCTCTGATAGATGGTCTACCAAACCATCATGATAGAAGAATGAGGTTATAAAAAAGAAGTAAGGAATTTATATGGACCTGTCTTATGCCTAAACTCAACATGTCTCCTGTAAATCCTTATGTCTGAATGAGAACTAGGGTGTAGAGGACTAGGTTGCTCCTACTACCACAAAAGAAATATTAAAGTCTAATCACAATGAGAAGACCAAGGATTTGCTTTCCCTCAATTCTCACAATCCTAATAAAATCAAAGCAAACACAAACTTAAGCATTAACAGATAAATACAAATAACCCACACAATAGCAAACAACAATTACAAACATAAATACAAACTTGGGTTTTCTCCCAAGAAGTGTTTAGATTAACGTCTTTAGCCCGACAAATCCAGATATTTACTTAATTTGACCCAACATTAAAATCTCTTTTATCATTGTTCTATCTCCTTCTAGGTAGGGTTTAAGTCTCTGTCCATTCACTTTAAATACTTTATAACTCTCAAGGTCTTTAATATCAATTGCACCGAAAGGATAAACTCTTACTATAATAAATGGTCTTGATCACCTGGATTTAAATTTTCTAGAAAATAATTTCAATCGTGTATTATACAATAAAACCTCCTATCCAGGCTCAAAATCTTTCCTAAGTATCTTTTAATCTTGCTACTTTTTCACTTTCTCTTTATAAATTCTTGCATTTTCATAAGATTCTTGTTTAATTTCATTGAGTTCATTTAACTATAGTAATCTTTTCTCTCCAGTTTCTTTAATATTGTAATTGAACACTTTAACAACTCAATAAGCTTTATATTCTAATTCCATAGGTAAGTGACAAGCTTTGCCAAATACGAGCCTATATAGAGACATTCTTATGGGTGTTTTATAAGCGATCCTATAAGCCAAAGACTAATTTTTTCTATTAGGATTGATAGTTTTTTTCTAAAATCCTTTTAATTTCTTTGTTAGATACTTTTGTTAAACTACTTGTTTAAGGTTGACTTGTTGTGGAAATCCTATGTTTAATTCTATATTTTGTAACTAATATCTCAATCTTTCTATTGTTAAAGTGGCTCCCCCCATCACTAATGATTACTCTAGGCATTCCAAATCTATTAAAGATATTCTTTTTAAAAATTTCACTACATTTTGAGCATCACAATTTGGAAGAACCACTGCCTTAATCTATTTTGAGACATAGTCCATAGCTATCAAAATATATAAATTCCCTAACAAAGGTACAAAGGGACCCATAATTTCTTAACCCCAAACATCAAAAATTTCAATCTCCAAAGTAAAATCAAGGGGAATTTCATTCAGCTTAGAAATAGTGCATACTATATGGTATCTATCACAAGTTTACTACATTCATTCACATATCTAAATCAAGTAGACCAATAAAATCAAGATAGTAAGATCTTAAAAGCAGTTCTATCAACTTCAAAATGTCCCCTAAATTCAGAATCATTACATTTTTTCATAATTTCAAGAGCTACTTCTACGAGTACACATCTCTTGATTACCTAATCCTTATATTTTCTATAAAGGTATGGACCATCCCAAAAGTAATTTATGGTGTTAGGATGAATTTCTTTCATTGATGGTATGTTATACCATAGGGCACAATATCACTAACTATGAAATTTACTATGTCAACATACCGCAAAATATATGATTCAATAATAGCAAATAGTTGCGCATCAGAAAAATTTTCATTGATCTCAAATTCATAATCACATGAATTCCCTAATCCAATCTTGATAAATGGTCCGCTACTTGATTCTCAGTATATTTTCTATCCACTACTTCGATTTCAAATTCTTGCATCAAAAGGACCCATCTAGTCAATCTCGATTAGGCATCCTTTTTTGACATCATATATTGAATAGCAAAATGGTCAGTATGAATATTACATTTTGTTCCAATCAAAGAGAGCCTAAATTTATCAAAAGCATGTACTATAATCAAAGGCTCCTTTTCAGTAGTGGTATAAATAATTTGAGTTTCATTAAGGGCTTTACTATCATGGTATATAGCTTTAAACTCTTATCATGGCGTTGTCCTAATACTACCCCGATAGTATTGTCACTTGCATTGCACATTAACTCGAAAGGTTTCCCTCAATTAGGTGATACAATAAAAGGAGTCGTGATTTACTTCTTTTTCAGAGTATTAAAGGCATTTAGACATGTTGGCCTCACTTTTGTTCAGGTCTAGTCTTTCTTCCTTAGAAGCCTATGATCTAAACATAGAACTACCCTGTTGCATATCCTAGTGAACTAGTGATGGAACCCTACCCATTAAAAACTTTAAACACATTCTTACTCTTCTTGGAGTTCCATACATATGGTTTTAACCTCTAGCACTTAGAAGGTTGAAACCAACATGGGAGAGCTCAAGGGGAGTCCCCAAAGGATTGTCAAGCGTTAGGGTTAACCCTAAGTGGCTTGCTCTTAGTAAGGCTTACTCAAATACTTGAAACTATCACAAAACTTAAAATCAATTACACTTAATTTGGATTCTCACTTCTTTGGAAACTCATGCGGTGGTCCCCAAGCCCTTAGCCTTTGGCTAGAGTGGCTAGGACCAACACATGGAGGATCCAAAATAGGTTCCCATTGGTCTCATAGCACAAGGAGGGTGATTTCATGATTATCATATCCAATGACCTCCAATTCCACCTAAATATCCTACATTAGCCTCCAACCTCCAAAGTTCCACAAAATTACCAAAATACCCTTGAAACCTTAAAATTCTTAAAATTATCCAAATTCTTAAATTTCCACCAAAAACCATGTTGAACCACTCCAAATGATCCAAACTGCCTAAATTCATCCTAAAATGCCAAAAATTATCAAAATACCCCTACTCTTTCAAAAATTACCAAAATGCCCCAATGCCCAAATTTTGCGAAAACCCACAATTTCACTCAAATTTTCATCAAAACCTATTATAGCCATCCAGTTTTCTCAATTGCACCCAAAATTGCCCAAATCTACCAAAGTTGGCCAAAATTCCAAAATTACCCCTGTGTTCTCAAAATTCCCAAATCACCCTTAATTTCTATCAAATTCATCTCAAATTTCTCCAATTTCAAATCCACACTAATTTTCATCAGGCCTGAGACCAATTGAGATCAAATCCAAAACCAATATAATTGGCCCATGGTTAATTTCAAAATCAAATCCATCATGTATATTTTAAAAACTCATACCCATTTCCATCTCTAAAAGCCTGTGACATTAATTTTAGAAAGACCAATTTAAACCAACATGATAAAATCCCTTCTTCATCATCTCGTGTTAATCAAAATCCTTTTATCATGGCATCATACCAAGCATATCATACATTTACATGAAATTTTATCCAAATAGGGCATGTTGACTTTTTTTTATTTTAATTCATAAAATCTTAATTTCCTTTTGCATGGAATGCCCTCATAACCTCATACATGGCATGACATCCCTCATGGAGTCTTCCATGGACATCATGAGGTCAAACTTACCAAATTTAGCAAGTGGAGGTGACTCTTCCCTTTTTCTGCTTCACTTGGATTTGTCTCTTTCATGAAACTTCATGCCCAAATCAGCCACCAAAACTCACCTAAACCTTCTTGGGGGTCAAGACATCAACCCAAACCACCATAGGACACCACCATAGGACCAAACTTAGCCACTTGACCAAGAGGTTAAACCCAACCTAAGCCAATTTGCCAAAAAACCCTAATTCTCCATCTTATTTTCCCCTTGGAACCAAATTAAGTTGACCACTCAACCTCCCCAAACTTAAAGGTGACCTTGCCTTAGCCGGCCAGCCACCCCATCCACCGAAAAATGGCAAAATTGAGAGGCCCCAATTGGGGAAAACTCAAATTGAACTTATCAGAGCTGGCTCACTGCCATTGGTCATAAGAGCCCTTCTTCCCTCCACCTAAGCGACCCCTTGATCACCATGGCTTGCCCTGATGGTAGCCATGGCACTCTCTATAAAATTAGTTCCTCTTTTGACCTAAGAAGAAGATGAAAATTTTTTGAGCAAAATTCCCCCAATTCACTTCCAAAGCTTCCCGTAGTGACCCTAAGCTTAGGCCCAATCTCCTCAGCCATCTATCTTCACCACCCAAGTCCAATTTATCCACTAAAATCTAGGGCAATTTTTGACTTTGGGACAAACCACCTCCAAACTTCAAATTGAGCTGCCCAAAAGCTTCCCTATACTCCCAAACATCATTCAATATCAAAAGCCTCATCATCCCGAGCACTCTAATCTAGTCCAAGACCAAGCTTGTGCCACCATTTATTCTAGTTCATACCTAGGGTTGTTCCCAAATCAAACTGACATTTGGAGGAGCTTCATGGAGTTGAGACAAACGTTTCTAACCATCCCAATTGAGGCGTCACCTCTTGGGCTAAGGTATACACCATTTCCCCCAAATTTGAGCTCGGTTTGGGCTTTTGTGAAGTAGATCTTAATTTCATGCTTAATTAACAAGATAGATTGGTTTGTATTGTCTATATAAAGCTATCAGAACAAACCCCATGTGATTTCGTTAAGAAACAAGTGAGATTTTAGGTCTAGAAGTTGGACGGCTCTTGGGTCGAGTCTATCGGGGATGATGAATGGATGTCATCCATTTGCATGTGTATTAAACATACGACTCGGATGGTGTTGGACGAAGGAATGGAGCACAAAAGAGGAGCTACATGGTAACTGAAGCGAATGACAGCGTCAAATCTAAGTGTGGTGTGTGGCTTTTCAAAGACTCTCATGTTGACACGGTGCCGACATGGATAAGTAGATAATTAGGGGTATTCTTATCTTAAATTATTTACATAACTTTATAAATTCATAACTTAGTATAGAAAAATGCTAAAAATAAAAGAAAAATACCCTACACTCAGTGAACAAAGAGGAATAATGTGGACTAAAAAACAAAAATATTTTCTTAATATTTATTTTAAAATTAATTAAATATTCTAAAACTTGTTTAAATTATAAGTAATTTAATATTAATAAAAAATATATGAAATTTGGAGGGTCATTCCTCACATGTCTAGGGTTGTTCTTCGATTTTTTTCAAAGTCATAGAACACCTCTAACACTAGAAACCCTAATTTTTCAAAGTAAATTACCCTTATTTTACCGAAAATAATTTTTAAAAATAAAATATAAATCATAAAATTACAAAATTCGTTTGGTAGGTTCATTGTGGTTAGAGGAACTTAGAAAAAATAAAAATCCAATTTTAAAAATTTTAAAAATATTTTTCTTTTTTAAAATTAAGAAAAATACAAAAAATAAGAAAAGTGCAAAATAGCTAAAAAAGATCACCAAAATAATTAAAATCGAATAAAATGACCTAAAGAGGTCATTGTAAAAATTTTAAGGCCATAACAAATTATTTTTAATGCATAAATGTATTTTCTAAGTAAATAAATAAAATGACCTTAAGAGGTCATTGTAAAAATTTTAAGGCCATAAAAAATTATTTTTAATGCATAAATGTATTTTATAAGTAAATATGTTTTTTTGCTTAAAATAATTATAGAAATTAAAAAAAATCATAAAATTACAAAAATTAGTTTGGAGAGTTCCTTAAAACCAGAGCTATCTAAGAAAAATAAAAATGAAGTCAAAATAAAAAGTTTATTTTTAGAATATTTTCTTAATTATTTATTCATTAAAAATGTGAAAAAATCATAAAATGGCCAAAACATGTCAAAATATCATAAATCATTTCCTAATTGAAGAATAAAACTTTAAAGCTTTTCCATAAATTTTTGAGATTATAAAAATGTATTTTTCTATATTTTTTTATTAAAAAATTATGAAAAATTAAATAAAAATTAAAAAAATATGAAATTAATTTTTCTAGGTTCTCCGAAGTTAGAGAGATTGAAGAAAAGTATAAAATGCAATTTTCAAAATAAAACATATTTTATTTATTTATTTATTCATTAAAACCAACAAAAAACTTATAATAATTAAAATATAATTTAAAAAATCTTGTAAATTGAATTGAGTGGTTGTCTAACCTAAGTGAAACTCAAATAATTTTCTTCAAGGATAGGGGATGTGTTTTAATTAAGCAAATGAATTAGTTTTTGAAAATCCTTATTTTTGAACTAAAATAATTCCATAAAATAAAATAAAACACAGAAAAATACAAAGCCTTTCTAGTGTCTTAATTAATACATGTGTAGTAATTCAACAAAGTTCAAAAGTTATTTGAAACAACTTGAAAGAGTTATGAGGTAAAGAGCCCTAGGGGTAAAATGGTAATTATGGAATTTTGAGCCTTAATTAAAATTTTAGATCAAACCGATGGGTATAAGGGTAATATTGATCATAATTGGTCCCTTATGATGATTGAAACATAGAGGGATAAGAGGTAGAAACCAATCTACATTATATTCTATAAGAGGGTAAATTGGTAATTAATTAAAATTTTATAATTTGGAAGATAAATACATTGGGTGATTCTAATATGAGGGGGCATGAGATAACAAGACAATAATTACCTAGTTTGAAGCCCTAGATCAAGGGTTAGGTCTAATTCAATTGTTCAATAAGAATCAAATCCACTTCACTTAACTTTTAAAAATTACCAATATACCCATAACAGATTTAAGGGCTTGGTAGTAAGCTAGGATTGATCTAAAGTTATAAAGGGATTAGAAAAGAAAGAAAATAACTCATCTTAAATACTACCAGCTCACTTAAATGATTGGGCTTACCCTTGGGGTGACCACCCATTCAAAACCCTAAAACATAAAAAGACAGGCAACCCCTGACCTACTCATGGGTTAATTAAGATATATACTGAGCACAACTTAAAGACAGTAATTTAACTTGGATGATTCAATTAATAGTCTAGCAAGACCAGAATGAACTTAAAGTGATCTAGGAGACCCTAAGCATATTTAGAATTATCCTCTGGACATTCTTGGAAGATTTTAGATACTTTAGAGGACCTCTGATTCTGCCACGATTTGCTAAAGAAAATTGTCTTCGAAGTGTAACAATAATTAAATTAACATAAAATTTCTAAAGACCCTCCAACTTTTGGCTTGGGACCCGATAACTTACAAATTAATAGAAATACCCCGACACTACCTATCCTATATTAATGACCCAATGCTCAAGGGTATGGGCTTTGGATAAAATTTCTAACTCTTTTAAGCAACTGGGGATATTTGGTATGACCACTTATGGATCATCAGACTGATGTAAGTCTGAGGTTTAGGTCTTAAGGATGATGACAACATTGCTTATGTGTGTTACACAAGGGATACAAAGTGGGATTTTATAATAGTATCTCCTACCCCAAGGAGCATTCAAGAAAGAGAATATGACAGATGATACTGTTCACCAAAACTTGGTATGAATTTACCCCTTACACTCTTAGGTTGTCGGCATTTTCAGTCTGATCAAGATCATCAACTCGTGCATAATCTAAAATTTTTAAATATATTTAAATATGATTTTCCCAAAATATCACCCCTTTTGACTGCTAAACAAAGTATTATATGCATGAAAAGGTGAAAGTGTTTTAAATAAAAAATTATGAAAGTCTACAAGTTAATCATCTTAGTTAGGCTAAAGAATGCTATCTTGAGATCTTTTGCTCGGTAGATTCGATCCATGGTTGGAAGCACGCAACCCGGATCTGGGCCCCCACCTTTACCAATGTCTTACATTTAGCCTGATTTTTCATAAATGGCTAAGAGCTTTATTTTTCTCACTCGTATTTTCCTACTATTGGTTTTCCTCGTATTGGGATTTTTGTGCTTTTCTTGCCTTCTTTTTCTTGCAATTTACTTAAAATTCATGCAACTATACCATGATTTATGATACTAACCATGCAACTGAAGCAGAGACCAAAATACGCTCATTTATATATTTACAAAAATTTTTACTACAACATTTTACTGCTTCTTTACTTTTGCATTAATCTAAATAATTACAAGATCTTTAGGATAGAAAATAGTGGTCAATTTACCTCGGGTGGATCATTGCAAAATCCAAACACATACCTTTTAATTAATTTCATTAACAATAATTGAAAGAAAATCATAAGACATAAAATACTAAACATGAAGCAGCTATCACTATTGAGCTCGGGGCAAGCGAAAGCTGACGGAGGATGACAATCTACAATAGCAAAACTAATCTACACCAACTAAACTTTCCTTAAAATTAAACAACAAGCCATATAAATTTGAGGTAGCTCTTCTAGCATAACGTAAATCCTCAATTTATCTTTAGGTCTTTGCATAACCATGTTGTGTAATTTAAGCCCTAACTCACTTTAATCTCCGAGGTTGTCGTTTGTTATGACATAAACCCTCTTATCTTCCAGACTATTTGTAAGACCATATCATGCAAATGTAAGTCCTAAATAATAAAATCGGCAAGATGAAACATAAAATAAATATCTTTTCCAAAAGAAGCCTATAATGTCACACAATATGATAGTTTGGGAAGTCATTGAGGTTCATGATAGTTTGGGAAGTCGTTGAGGTTCTCCTCATAATCTGTGACATCCCCTACTTTTCTTCCTTTGGATTCCTTTTATTCCTTTAGATTCCTAAAATAAAATGCTCCTATTTTGATATATTCCCCATTTGATTTTTCATGTCTAGCCTTGAAAGCCAAAACCTTGAGATTCTTGAAGACAAATATCTCTGATCTAAATCAATAGTTTTCTTAATTAACTTCGGTCATTTAAGATGTAATTAACTATAAGGGCTTGCCTTCATAGGGAGCTTTAGAACCCATGTAATATAAACTCTGTCTAATCTTTATATTAGATAGGGAACTTGTCGGTCAACATAAAAAGGTTTCACAGACCAAACGGATGTCATGAATTCTTTAGTTTATTTAATCGAGCACCACTATTTAGTAATACGTCTGTTCTTCGGGATAGGTGTATTTCTCGTGGTGTTGTGCTAGTTTATTTAAACTATTAAATGAATAAGATCTTGTTAGTCTCATTTCTCAAAATTAAATTATTATTGTTCAAAATTAAAAATATTATTTTCAAAAAATTATATATTAAGAATTTTCAAGAAAGGAACATTTTCGGTGACCGACAAGACATTCATGGTCAAAATTAAATTGAGCATCCTTTTCTAAGTGATGGCATAAAGGGTTGACGATTTTAAAAAAATTCTTAATATATCACCAATAGAATTCATCTTGTCTTAGAAAACTTATAACCTCTCTCACAGTAGTAGTGAAGGCAGTTTTTCAATAACTTGAATTTTTGCTTGGTCCACTTCCATGCCTTTTTTAAATATTTTATGTCCTAACACAATACCTTTAGAAACCGTGAATTGTCACTTATCCCAATGGAGAACAAGATTAGTCTCTTCACAACGTTTCAACATATTCATCAAATGACCCAAATAAGAGTCGAATGAAGGGAAAAACACTTAAAAGTCATCCATAAAAACTTCTAATCCCTTCTTAATTTGGTAGCAGAAAATAGACATCATACACCACTTAAATGTAGCAGGTGCGTTACATAACCCAAAGACATTCTTCAAAAAGCAAAAGTCTAATAAAAACTTTTGAATGTTGTATTTTTCTGATCTTTAAGAGAAATAAGTATCTGATGATACCCAGAATATTTGTCTAAAAAGCAAATATGTGGATGAACAGTTAGTCTATCCAACATTTGATTCAGAAATGATAAAAAAAAGTGATCTTTCCTAGGGCATAATTTAATTTCCTATAATATACACATATACACTATCTAGTGACATGTATAATGGGAATTAATTTGCTTTGCTCATTTACAGACACCTCCACTCCCCCTTTCTTAGGAACACAGTGAATAGGGCTAACCCATGCACTATACCTACATCAAGCCATTTTTAATATTTCTTTTTTAACTACTTCTTTCAAAATTGGATTTAATCTCCTTTAAGGATTTGTTTGAGGTTTATGATTTTCTTTCATCAGAATCTTATGCATATATATAGAAGGACTAACCTCCTTTATATTTGTTAAGGTCCATCTGAAAGCTTTCTTAAAATTATTAAGAATATCTATTAATTTCTTCTCTTGCAAATGAGTCAAATCTAAGGATATGATAACATATAATGTAAATGACTCCCCCAAGCAAGCATATTTTAGGTATTTGGGAAGCACCTTCGTCTCAATTTCCTCAATAAAAGAAATAAGAGGTTTGTTATTTTCTGTTAAATCTAAATTTTCAAACCTCACCCAAACAATTTTTGAATTCTTATCTACCAGTAAAGCTGGTTCATCTAAAAAGTATACAGAGTTTTGCTCATTATCTCAAAATGGCTACTACACAAATAATAAATTAAATTCATCCTAAAACATGCATCATAATTTTCTTTAAAGGGATACTTAATAGATTTTAATGCATTAAACGTAATCTCCTGATCATTTACCCTCATAGTTAATTCACTATCTTACACATTTATCATGGCCCATCAAGTGGCTAGAAAAAGCCTGCCTAATATTATGGAAATTTATTTATCTTCCTCCATATCTAAAATAATGAAATCAATATAAAAGATAGATTTTCCCACCTTTTCAAGAACATTTTCTATCACTCCCCTTAGATAAGTGATTGATCAATCAACTAGTTGAAGGGTCACAGTAGTAGGAGACACCTCTCTTAATCCTAACCTTTTGAAGATAGACAGTAGCACAAGGTTTATACTAGCTCCATGATCACGTAACACTTTATCGTAAAATCTCTCTCCAATTGCACCAGAGCTAGTAAAGCTCCTAGGATGCTTTTGAGGAAGCTTCCTCTAAATGATGACATTGCACTCCTCACTGAGTGCTATAGTCTAAAAATTTTCGAACTTTCTCTTCTTATTAAGAATGACTTTCATGAA
Organism: Phalaenopsis equestris; assembly: GCF_001263595.1. NCBI lineage: Eukaryota > Viridiplantae > Streptophyta > Magnoliopsida > Asparagales > Orchidaceae > Phalaenopsis > Phalaenopsis equestris. Next base: position 20,759 of record NW_018165531.1, read on the forward strand.
CTTTACATATTGAGCATTTTCTCTAGAGCCTCAAGAAAAAGAAATATTAATAGTCAACTTCTTAAATACTTCCAAAAATCTCAAAAATTATTGATCCAATTTTTTGTTTTTGAGGAAATGGAGGTTGTGGTTTTTCTAAATCAATATTAGTTGGTTAGACTATTTTTTTTAATTCTTTAGAAATATTTTTCATAGGCATTTCTAGTTCTAAAGTCTCCGTTTCAATTTCAAATTCTTTCCAAAATACATCCTCCAATTTACTTCCACTCCTCAATTGAACAGCATTCACATGCTCAATATTATTCTCCTAAGGATTAATTTCAGTGTTGCTAAGAAGTGTGTCATAATGTCGATTGCTAAGTGAGTTAGTAATCCGTCTCAACTAGTTTTCTATGCTCCTAATTGCTACACCTTGACATTGCAGTTGATTCCCCATCTGCAGTATAACTTCCTCCCAAAACAACATCTTTTCCTTGAATTGTGAGTTAGAGTTAAATCTTGAAGGATAAGAAGGTCTATAGTTGGTATTACTCTAGTTATTCTAATTTCCTAAAGGGGGGTTTTCTTTTTTATTTCCCCATTGTTGGTTTCCCTCACCAGAGTTGTTGTTCTACTTAAAGTTAGGATAGTTCTTCCAACATGGGCTGTAGAAATTGGAATAAGGGTTGTTAGGTTTGTTATTATTTACATTTAAGGTCTCAAATGATGAAATATTAGCATCAACCAATTCTCCAAACTTAATTACTGGAGTTACTTGAGGTTGATTCATTCCTAATTGGTCCAACTTTCATGATATGATTAAAACCTAAGAAGTTAGAATTGAAAGCACATCTGTGTCATGTATACTAGTTATGTGTCCGTAGTGCGTGCTATTTTTCTACATGTTTTATGTCAATTTAAATCCCAGGTAACAGTGTCAAAAACTTGACCCGTCCCAAACTTACGTAGTAATTTAGCTTCCAAAAATATGGCCAAAATCTTGACGCAATTTATATTAATTATTTAATAAGCAAAATTGAAATGTTATATAAAAGATATAAAATAGTTCACACACTAGGGGTTCTCTGCAAGTGCAGATATCACTTCAAGTAATATAGAGCTTTCTTTAAAAACTCAATATCTATCCCACAAAGAAGTGCAGTAAGAAATCCTTTAGGCTAATTTTAGTCTACTACTATCAAGCCTTAGTTTGGAAGATAGAAACTCTTATGATAATAACATAAATCACAATATTCAAACTATAAAAATTAAGGTAAGAAAGACAAGTTAAAATGGGTTTAATGAATCCTAACAGAAATGTAAATAAAAGAACTAAGTCAACCAAACTAATTTCTAAACTTCAAAATTAAGTATACTAAGACTAAATAAAGTTTTGGAATGAAGAGTTCAAATTTAAGAATGCATCCTTCCCATTTACAATGAGTACATGGTTAGTGAAGTAATTAAAATCATTTATAATTATATATAAAATTGTATTGTGCCAAACAAGAGCAATCATATTCATTACCCTCTTTCAAGTGTATAAAGAACATTGACTAATCCAGAGTTTGGTTCATTTCCTATTTCTCTGGTTAGGCGGGGAGGATACCAACTGCCACTCCAGAGCTCCACTACTCTCTTGCCTGACGGCTAATAATGTTGCATTACTTTCCAATCAACTGGACCAAATTGGGGATTTTAATCTGTCACCTTAAAATCTCCAATTCTGCATCCAACAAATTATATTTCCCTATTTATTTGCACTGAGCCCCATGGATGACATCCTCCCCCATGGAATCGAATGTGACTCTCACTATGTTGTAGAAATCATAGCCCTTTCATATCATATGTTTCTCAACACATTTGAAAATTTCAATTGGTCATATCAAAAAGTAAATGAAGATCAGAGTTTGAATCATTACAAATTATTGACATTTAAAATCATATAAAACAAAATTAATTCTTCACAAAATCATATCTGAAAGTAGGGAGAAGGATAAAGAAGACTACTAAGAATTCATGAGATTGATACGATAAAATATGAATTTCATATATAAAAATAAGTTTACGACACAAACAAAGAAAAGAACAAAACTTCCCAAGCAAATCCCTAGAAGTTCCCTTTAAGCACTTTCAGTCTTTACAATCACACTCAATTCTCTCCTAGAAATGTAATGAAGAAGAAATTTTTCACGTTCCCTCTCCTCTTACAACCTTAGAAGAAAACCCTCTCTTCTCTAAAGCCTTCATCTCACTCTCACGCTACACCCATGCCATGGAATCCTCTCATTTTTAAATAGAAGTTGCCTCCTTTCAAAAATAATTCAAAATTCCCTCCAAAAGTCACACCTTTTTAATCCCAAGAGACATGTCCATTCATTCAAGAGACATATCCCTTCATTAAAGAGTCTTCCAAAGCGTCTAAATGCATTAAATTACTCCATAGGGCGTTTGAATCATTTGAAGCCTTCAAAATCCGCTCAAAATTCATCTTTAATCGCCTTAATCTATCTTTTATCGTCTCTGGCATCTTAGGCAATAGTTCTCAAGATTTTGGAGCCTCAGGAACCAATTCTCTGGATTTTGGCGCCTTAGGCACCACCTTGCAAAAACTCCACCATTTTGCTTCTTTTGGCTCTATTTTAGATCTATTTCGCCCTGTTTCAGTTGTGTTTCGATCCTAATAGATATACCTACAAAATAAGCATAAAAAAATATTTTTTAAAGTGTAATTTCATTCAAAAACATGTGATAAATGTAAAGTAAATCAAGCATAGAAAGACATATCGAAATGTGTTAAGTCAGAATTTTTTTTTCTTGCTCGTTTTTACTTCATAATTACATCATTTTTACTTCATTTTCTCCAAAAGTCCATTTCTTGTACCTGAAACTAAAAATATGCAAACTACCTTTCTTTAATGTGTAATATCATTAAAAATCATTAAAATTGAGCATAAAATATATATGAAAAAATAGGTAATTTTTAGGTGTGTCAAAATCTCTCAAACTTAAACGTTATTTGTCATCAAGTGATTCTTTTACTACATAAAAATATAACTTAGGATAGAGATTAAGTTATAAACTTCCATACTTTGGTTTAATAAATAAAATAGTATAATTTAAGAAAAACTTTTAATAACTTAGAACAAAACTATAAGTATAAGAATACTTAGTAATCAACTTTAAGATTTTTGAATCTCCATTCAATTCAAGAAGAACTGTAATTTGTTATATCAAGGATACTTAGAATATCCATATGAAAAAGAATTTCATGAAAACTTTACTATTAAAGGTGCTAATACTTACATACAATTTTAGAAAATGTAATAAAACCTTTTCCTTGAGTTCATTCAAGTGAAGTCAAATTGTGATTAGGCATCTCCTCAAGCTGCTCCTCACATTCTTTTTTTTTCTTTTCTTTTTCTTTTCTTTTTCTTTTTAAAGTGAGGATTACTATATCTAGATAGCCTTTAATAATTTTGAACTTCACTATCTTCTTTTTAAAGTTAAAACTTTTTACCTTTCTTTACTTTATAAATTCATATTAATTTTGATGATTTTTCATAAAGTCTCCTTCTTTTCTTCTTACATGAAACTCTAAGATTCTTAATACTTCAAAAATACAATTTCTTTTACTTTAAATACAAAAAACATAGTCTTATCATTTCATACCAAATATCTTTAACTTTAAAATTGACATTTGTTATTAAAAATTTTTACCTAAATTTACCATATTATTTACAAACATAAACATAGTCATTTAAAGTTAAACTCTAATATCCAATGTCATGTTAAATTAATTTTAAAAATATAGTTAATTGAAGACAAATAAAATCTAGTTTACTTCTTTCTAAAATAATTTTTTCTTTCCCAAAAACTTAAATTTTTAAATATTTTACACTTAATTCCATAAAATGTAGCAGGAAGAAATAGTAAAAGTTTAATCTACTAACTACTACAATATCCTATCAAATTCATATACGTGCATAATCAAGATAGAATGACTGCAGGAGAAAGTAGATCTAGCCTAAAACATACTTGCAATAATATTAAACTAAAAGGAAGTATACTAACTTTTAAATATTTTTCTTCCTTATTTTTCTTCCTACCCCCAAACTTGATTTTAAACATGTATAACATTCAATACAGAAAATATAAGCAGAAAAGTCTAAACTAAAACATGCTCTATAAAATGGAAAGAAAGGTCTAACAAGCATAGCATATATCGGCATAGGAATATATATATTTATGTGTTCTCAAAATTTTTATATTATTGTGACATAAACACAAACACACATGATAAATGAGGTCAATTCTTCCTTTAACTCATTGCATCTCACTAACTTACTTCCAATTTCTAATAGAATCACTACACATATATATTGGGTATTTATAAATGATTTTATAGATTCTAATCCCAAAGATAAGATTATCCCTGACATATTGGCTCTAAAGCACCAACCCCAGGCATCACCATATTCCAATAATTAAGCACCTCTAGCAGTTATAAAGATAGTGTAAATTCATCCACATATTACTCATCAAATAGGTTAGCTACTCCTATTAAATGAAAACAAAGTCAGAGAAAAGAAGTAACAAAATTGAGATGGAACTGTCATTATTAAAGTTCATGATGTCTCTTATAAAACTCAAGTCTGGGTGAGACCAGAGTCGTAGTGGACTCTTCAATCCAACTACTACAGGAGAATATATATGTCTAGCCATAATAAGAAGTTAAGGAATCACCTCCCTCATGACACACAAAAATCAAATCAAACCACTAAAAATCGAAACATCTACCAATCATCAATCAAACTGATCAATCCACAATAAAGAAAAATCAATACAACACTAACAATAATAACTTTCAAGCACACTAAATCAAACAACAGTGATAACTATGGGTTGTCTCCCATAAGGCGCTTTGTTTAATGTCGTCAGCCTGAAAAATGATTCCACCTAGATCAAATATCCATTTAAGTAATCCTTGATCAATCACCCAATCTTTTCCAGATCCATAAATTCCTACAAAGTCCTCGAATTAAAATTTTTCTTTCAGCTCTTCCTTTTTAATTTGATTCATATCATTGTTCCTCATATTTCTTTCTAGATCCAATATTCTTTTAGTTATTTTCTCAATTTTCATATTAACATCATCCTTAAAGTTTATAATAAATGGATCTTTATATGATACTTCATGATCTCCCAAATTTTGGATCATATTCTCTCTAGATAATTCAAATTTTGGATCACATTCTTCATGTTTACTCTTCTATTCAAGCTGGTCTTTCAATTCTTCCCCTTGGTGTTAAGTATATGGTATTTTTATATTTATCTTAGTTGAGGAAATAGGTTTTGCTAATTCCTTATGATTTTTTTTCGTTGTTCTTTCAATCTCTTTATCCTCATCTCTCAACTCAAAGTTCTTTTGAAACATATCCTCAAATTATCTTCTAAATATTAGTTTGATAATTTTAAATTGCTCATCATTCATCTCTTTAGGGTTTATCTCAGGGTCACTAGGTAAATTATCTCAGGGCTAACTGTTAATTGCATTAATAATCTGCCCCAATTGGTTTTCTATATTCCTTATTGCGACCTCTTGATTTTTTAGCTCACTCTTCATTTGAATCACAACCTCTTTCGACATTAATTCCTTCTCCTCATCCTGTGAGTTGGAGTTAAATTAAGGAGTATTATTAATGTAGTTAATAATCTGCCTCAGTTGGTTTTTCATATTCCTTATTGCGGTCCCTTGACACTCCATCTCACTCTCCATTTAAATAACAAGCTCTTCTAATAAAACCTTCTCCTCATTTTGGGGTTATGAGGAAAAGAAAGTTCATCATTAAAATCACTCTGACTATTTCAATTACATGTCTGATTAAATTCATTATCTTCCCAAAATTGGTTTTCTCTTCTAAAATATTATTCCTATTAAAATTCAAATGATTTTCCCAACCTGGATTGTAATAATCAGAATAAGAATTATGTATCTCATGGCTAGTTTTAATCCATTGTCCAAATAAATTTTCCTCAATAATTGGGGTTCCTTGAGGATATCTTTTTATGTATTGATCTAACTTCCCCTAAATATCTACAACTTGAGAAATTAAAATTGTAAGCATATCTTCTTGAAAATTTGCCACTCTTAGGGTATTTTTCTTTCAGAGCTACTAGCATTATAATCCAAATCTAAATATTCATTATATCGTTGATCTGCCATTTCTACATGAAATTCATTGAGTCTTTTCAAATCTTTCCCGAAAGTTCTCTCCAAATCTGACTTATAAAATTCAAGGTCTACAACTCCTAAACTATGCATACAAATCTAAAGACTTAACTAATATGAAAGATATCAAAAATATTTTTGGTATTTTGGATTTTCTATAAAATAAATACACAATTATTAAACACATTATATAATAATACTATAAATTTCAAATCTAAGTCTTACATGTTTAACTAAAAGTCTCTTAAAGTTCTTACCAAAGCTTCCCTGGTAACGACGCCAAAAACGGGATGCGCCCCTAGTGCGTGTTATTTTTCTGCATGTTTTATATCAATTTAAATCCCCGGGAATAGTACCAAAAACTTGACCCATCCTAAACTTATGCAATTATTTAGCTTCCAAAAACATTCCAAAATCTTGACCCAATTTTATATTAAGCATTTAATGTGCAAAATCAAAATATTTTATAAAATATACAAAATAGTTCACACACTAGGGGTTCTACGCAAGTCGCTTCAAGTAATATTGGGCTTTCTTTAAAAACCCTAGTATCGATCCCACAGAGAAAAGCAGTAAGAAATCTCTTAGGCTAATTCTAGTATACTACTATTAAGTCTTACTTTGTAAGATAGAAATTTTTATGATAATAACATAAATCACAATATTCAAGCTATAAAAATTAAAGTAAGAAAGACGAGTTAAAATGGGTTTAATGAATGTTAAGAGAAATGTAACTAAAAGAACTAAGTTTACTAAACTAATTTCTAAACTTCAAAGTTAAATTTAATAGGACTAGAGAAAGTTTTGTGATGAAGAGTTCAAATTTAAGAAAGCATCATTCCCCTTTACAATGAGTACATGGTTAGTGAAGTAATTAAAATCATATACAAAATTGTATTGTTCCAAATAGGAGCAATCCTATTCATTACCCTCTTTCAAGTGAATAAAGAACATTGACTAATCTAGAGTTTGGTCCCTAATTCACTAGTTAAGCTGGGAGGATACCAGCTGCCACTCTAGAGCTCCCACCACTCTCTTGCATGAGGGCTAATAATCTCGCATTAGTTTCCAATTAACTGGACAAAATTGAAAATTTTAATCTGTCACCTTCAAAATCTCCAATTTTGCATCCAACAAAGTATATTTCCCTATTTATTTGCACTCAACCCCATGGATGACATCCTCTCCCATGGAATCGAATGTGACTCTCACTGGAACATATGTTTCTCAACACATTTTAATATTTCGATTGACCAGATCGAAAAGTAAATGAAGATCAGAGTTCAAATCATCATAAATTATTGAAATTTAAAACTATATCAAACAAAATCAAGTCTTCACAAAATCGTATCTCAAAGTAGGGAGAAGGATAAAGGCGACTGCTCAGAATTCATGAGAAGGATACCACAAAATACATATTTCATAAATAAAAATAAGTTTACAAAATAAAAGAAATAAAAGACACAACTTATCTCACAATCCTCCCAAACACAATTTATCTCACACTCCTTCCCAAGCAAATCACTAGAAGTTCCTTTTAAGCACTTCCTCTCTTTACAATCACACCCAATTTTCTCCTAAAAATATAATGAAGAAGAAATACATTACCTTCCACCTCCTCTTACAACCCTAGAAGAAAATCCTATCTTCTCCAAAGCATTTCTCTCACTCTCACTCCACACTCATGCCTTAGACTCATCTCCTTTTTAATTAGGGGTTGCCTCCTTTTAAAAAGAATTCAAAATCTCCTCCAAAATTCTCTCTAAAAGTCACACCTTTTGAATCCCAAGAGACATATTCATTCATTCAAGAGACTTATCCCTTCATTAATGTGCCTTCTAAGTTTTATAAATGCATTGAATCACTCCAAGAGGCATTTAAATCATTTGAAGCCTTTAAAATCAGCTCAAAATTCATCATGAACTATCATCTCTGGCACTTCAGGCGCCAGTTCTTTGGATTTTGGCGCCCCAAGCAACACCTTGCAACAGCTCCACCATTTTACTCCGTTTTGCTTCGTTTCACCCCATTTCATGTGTGGTTCGCTCTTAGCAGATATACCTACAAAATAAGAATAAAAATAACTTTTGTTTAAAGTGTAATTTCATTCAAAAACATCTGAGAAATGTAAATTAGTTTAAGCATAGAAAGATATATCCAAATGTGTCAAGTAAGAATTTTCTTTCTTGCTTGTTTTTACTCCAAATTGCACCATTTTTACTTCATTTTCTCCAAAAGTCCATTTCTTGTACCTGAAACAAAAAATATGCAAAATATCTTTCTTTAATGTGTAATATCATTAAAATTCATTAAAATTGAGCATAAAATATATATGAAAAAGTAGGTAATTTTTAGGTGTGTCAATTAGCTATCTTCTTAGGGCTTACTTTCTCACAAGGTCATTAGAAATTGTTAGTGGTCATCTCCTCAATCAAAGAATAAGCCCATCAAATGGCTTTGACATGAGTGATTCACCAATGACATCATTAATAATAGATCCAAGGGATTTTACTAAATTATTATAAAAGTCTGAATAATAAGCTAATTGATAGTGCATTCTGTGGGAACTTTCTAAGAAGCTCCTTAAATCATTTCCAAGCCTCAAATATTGATCCACCTTTGTGTTGGCAAGATAAAGTAATATCATTCCATAGTTTAACTGTTTTTGTAGACGAAAAATAAATAGAAATTTTTGGGCTAATCAACCCACATCCAAATTGATTTATATTCTAATGAGCTCAACCACATTTTGACTTTATCCCTTAAGGTAAATGGAAAAA